>NW_012149841.1:2909354-2935743 GCF_000956105.1 Propithecus coquereli | reverse complement strand
CAAGCTGGAGGCCCTTAGAAACCTCCAGGGAGAAAAAAAGGCAAAAAGTCATGTTTTTTTTTAAGGAATCAAACATTATGAAAAGAGGCTTCACAGACAGGGAAACCCAAATGACTAACAAGTTCAAGAAGAGGTTGTCAACCTCAGTAGTCATCAGAGAAATGCAAATTAAAACAGTGAGATGCTATTTTATACCTACGAGATTGGCAAAAACCACCAAGTCAGATAATATCAAGTGCTGACAAGGAAGTGGGGTGGAAGGAACCCTTGGAGCTGCTGGTGGGAGTGAGCACCAGGTGGACAAGTGCTGAGCAACCTGGCAGCTTTTATTGAAAATCAGTATGTCAGTTCAGGTGCGTGGACTTGTGAACAGGAGTCCTGGCCCTGCTGAGCTCACCCAGGGATACTGGCCCAGGCCCCAGGATACCGCTGCTGAGGACGGAGACCCAGGTCAGTGTCCCACGCGGATGCCAACCCAAGTCAGGCGCACACTCCAGGCAACGCCCATCCCAGCTAGCAGGCTGCCTTCGGCAAAACCTGGAAAACAGGCCTCGGCGGAGGCCCTCACCCCTGGTCCAGCTCCGGCTCCCCAGCCCAGAGCTCACCCACTATCCAGCCCATGGGGGCTTTGGATTGGGGTTCTGACCCCAGAGAAGGCAGGACATCCACTTCCTCCTCCAGCTGCAGCCTGACAGTCTGAAGGCTTCGCCTCACTGCTGTGTTAGTGTTCTACTGTTGCATAACAAATTATCACAAGCTTAGCAGCTTAAAACAACACATCTTTATTATCTCGCAGTTTCCGTGGGTGGGAAGGCTGGGCACAGCCTACCTGATCCTTGGCTCAGGCTCTCACAAGACTGTAGTCGAGGTGTCCCCTGGGCTGTCATCTCACCAGAAGGCTCCAGTAGGGAGGAATCTGCTTCCCAGCTCACGAGCTTCCTTGCCGCAATGTGATGGGGGCCCCAGCTTTTCTGCTGCTGGCTGTAGGCTGCCTTCAGGTGTGTGTGCCCTTGCCAGGTGGGCTTCCTCAGACAGCTGCTTGCTCTGTCAGGCCTGCAAGGAGAGGCTCTCAGTTCAGGAAGGGCCCAGTCCCTCCCGCAAGGGTTTTCCCCTGACTGAGCCAGGCTCACACAGAATCGTCTCTGTTTTGATTAACTCAGAATCAATTGATTTGGTGCCTTAAATGAATGGCACCTGCAAAATCCCTTCTCCTTTGCCATATTCTGTTGGCTAGAAATAAGTCACAGGTTCCCCCACACTCAAGGGGAGGATCTATACAGGGTGTGAACCCCAGGGTGGGGGACCACGGGGCCCCACACTGCTGAGTGCCTTCTGCGAGGTAAAGGCCCCCATTCTGCCCACGGGAAAGTGAAGCCTCAGGCAGCACAGAACAGCCTTGAGGGACACAGGCTTCCCCGTGCAGGGCTCAGAGCCTCTGGAAGGAGGGCCAGCAGGGCTGGAGCTGGCTGCTAGCCAACCCGAGGCGTGCAGGGGGAGGGAGAAAGGGCTGGCCTCCCAGGCCACGTAGATAAATGAGGATGGCATGGGGGTGGCAGGCCCTGGGAGTGCCCTGTGGATGCCTGGGGTGGTCACTGAATTCCTCCACTTCCAGCTGAGAGGGCCCCAGAGAGGGCCTCTCCCCCTCACATGCCAGCACCTTACCTTGTAGTCCTTCCTCTGCACCTTCATCCTGGGCATCAGGGGACCCCGTCTACCCCCTCCATTGGGGTGTCGCAGGCACCTAAGAGGTCAGCTAAGGGGCAGCTGGGATGGTGCTGTACGTCCCTCCCAAGGACAGTGGGAGGATTGTCGAGGGGCAGACGTGACCTCAGCTCGCTGGGCTCAGCTCGTGCCACTCCAGGGAGGAACAAGCACCCACTGTGCTGGGTCTCCTCCTGCCCGCGGGGTTCAGACCCAGGGAGGCACCCTCCTGGCAGGGTCAGAGTGTCCAGTGCCTGTGAGACCTTCTGCTCCACCCCAGCCCTCTGCACTTACCAGGCCTGGGTCCTGGGCCTACCTGCTACTCAGCCTAACCTGAAAGCCCAGGCCCAGCCCCTCCACCCACAACCCAGACCCTCGACCACCCCCAGCCTCTGCGCAGGCCCTAAGCCAGCAGGATTCTAGAGCAGGCCCATGCCACCAATGGTGGGCCCTGATTCTAGAGCAGGCCCATGCCACCAATGGTGGGCCCTGATTTTAGAGCAGGCCATGCCACCAATGGTGGGCCCAATAGACGACCCCTCTGAGCTGTCCTGAGCCTGGCTTCTGACACCCAGGCCTGGGCACCCGCTGTTCCACTGCCCGTTTCCTTCCAATGCAATCCACAGAAAGCAGCCTTGGCCAGCGCAGGTAGAACAGGACGGTAATAGGAGGATATAGGTGGTTCACTGGGTTATCGCGAAGACTGGAAACCAGGCAGGGAAAGGCAGGAGCCAGGGAGGGGACAGCATGCTGGGACCAGCCATTTCTGGATGGACACTGGGGGATTCCCAAGTCCTTTCAGCCTCCACCAGTCTCGGCACCTCCTCCTGAGCCTTGCATCTCTCCTTCCAGATCCGAGTCCAGGGAGAAGGGCACACTGGTCAGGCCCAAGTCACGGCATGGCTGCGCCCGAGGGATGAGGAGGCACCAGCCCACACCACCTCCTGTGGTGGGGACGGTGGGCTCTGCTTCCCCTGAGTCTTCCAGTGCAGGAAGGCTGTGCGTGCTGGGCCCCAGAGTGTGGCCCCCTCAGGTGGGCCCCCGTCATGACTCCGGGGGCTCGGCAATGCCAGTGCTCGGCCAACCATGCTGTCGGGGTACTGGCTCCCTGACTAGTCTGAGGGCACCTGGAAGGCAGGTCACTCTTGGGACCTGGCCAGCACAGTGCCTGCCCACTGTCCCGTACGAGGCGATGGTGAGTGACTGTGCCTTGTCTAGCTCCAGGACTGGGCCCCCCACCGTGCTGAGCAAGGTCTTCGCTTCAGGACAAAGTCTGGTATTTCCTATGTCTGTGATCATTGCTCGGTTTCCGATAGCCCCATATTTGGTGCTGGGCTCGCGGACTCAGGCTTAATTAGTGCTTTGACCCTCCGGCAGCGTGGTGGGATTTCTCCTGTGATTGTAAGAGATTCCCTGTTACATCGCCTGGTTGCACTGAACAAGGACAAAGCCGTGTCCCTAGAGAGTCCTGGCCTAGGCTGGGCTAGGCAGGGCGTGGGTAACAGGAGCTGCAGCCCCCAAGAAGAAAGCAGCCAGAAGCCCAGAGGGTATGCTGGAGGCCAGGGGGCTGAGACTCCTCCACCCAGCCATGCTGGCAGGAGAGAGACGCTCTCTCAGTCCCGGATCCAGAGACATCTCTTCTCTCCCACCGCTCAGGACCAGGCTGGGGAAGGACTGGGTGCGTGGGCCCTGCCACCGTTCTGCCCGGCCTCCCGCCCTTGCTGACTCAGCCTGCCTGCTCTGGCTGTCTGGGCACTGAACCTGAAGGTGGAATGGGGTCGTCTCACACTTCCTTTGTCCCGCACCACTCATCCCCCCAACGCCATAAGGCTCTGGGAGTCTTCAGGGGAGGAGCAGAGCCAAGAGGGACAATGGCATGAGAAGGTCCCCCTTGGAGCCTGTCCAGACCTTGGCTGTCCTGGGGAGAAGCGGAGAGGCCCTCTCTGGCCCGCTAGCTGCTCACCTTAGGATGAGGAATTTGCCCCCAAGAGAGGGGATCCGATTGCACATTCCTGAGGCCTGAGTCACCCTGGATTCCTGCTTAGGCTCAGGAATGTGTTTATGCTAACAGGGCTGGAAGGACAAACACACCACCACGTGTCTGTTCCCTCTGTATTCCTGAGGGATGAGGGCTCTCCTCCAGAGTGAGAGGGACGAGGCTGTGACCTCCGGAGCCACCGAGATGCTGTTGTATGGGGGCCACAGAGGGGCAGATGAGGGGAGGGCCAGAGTCAGGCTGGAAACACTGCCTTCCGCTTATCTAGAGCTGGTTTTAACTTGCTCCCAGGGGACGGAAAATGGAGGGGGGCCTGTCTAAGCAGGGCCTTTCCTGCAGTGGCCCCGGGAGAGGGACGTACTCCCTCATCACCCCCTTCCCCCAATGATGACCCCTCCCTCGCCAGCAGAGGACACAGCTTGCTGAGGCCCTGGCTGCTCCTGGCTCCCGCTCCCTACCCCAGCCAGGGCTCTCTGTTGACAATTTGCTGGGTCTCAGCTCAGGATGGGCCTCTGCAGCTGTGGAGGGAGCCCGCATGGCTTACATCACTGAGGGTAGACTCAGGGTTAGGCACTGCACTAGGCGGTCCCACCGTGCGGCCACCTGTCCCGCTCACCCGCGACAGTCCTGGGTCACTGGCACAAGTGCCTCCTTCCACTCTCGAGAGCGTCCCAGCCTGGAGAATGACCATATATTTGCCTTAACGTTACAGGCACTGTTTTATTTAATCTCCACAACACACTACGAAAAGGGCACTGCTCACAGCCCCATTTTAAGATGGAGAAACTGAGGCTGAGAGAAGATAAGTAACTCGCCCAGGGTCTAGCAAGTGGTGGATCCGGAAACTGTTGGGACTCTGCTCTTGACTTCAAAGCCCCTTTGCTTAGCCACAACACCACACTTTCTGGGCTAATGTCCTTTGATGCTTGGAAGCACTGAGAAGCTGGTATCGCCAAATACTGGAAAAATAACCAAGTCGTGTGTGATCTCGGCTCTCTTCCCAGCACACCCTTGGCCATCTTTCCCTGGCTACTCTCCTGAGTGATAGTGCGTACAAATTTGGTTTGCTTGTCAACGGTGGCATTGTTGTGAGTTGAATAAGCACCGTCATGCCCACTGTGTGCCAGGCATCACACGAGGCACTGTCGTCTGACCCACACACAAACCCTGCAAGGTGGGTGTTACGGTCCTCCTTCCACAGAAAGGAATCTCCTCAAGTTCATCCAGCAGGGGGGAGGCAGGGCTGGGGTGAGAACTCCAGATCCCAGCTTTGAGCCCAGCAAACGCTCCTAGCAATGCTCCATATGGCGCTGCAATGGGCTGCTGTTTGAGCTCTAAGGGGTGGGGTTCATGTGGCCCCAGGCAGAGATGTCAATGGCTGAATCCACGCATATGGACCCACAGACCTTCAAGAAGCCAGGACCATCTTGTCCTTTGAGCCAGTCCGAGGCACATACACAGATGGTCTTCACGATGTAGATATATCACATGTAAGAGGTTTTTGGACGGTGTTTTCATTTGTTTGGCAGGAAAGATCAGACACTTTTCAGAACAGAGCACGGCCACCTTGAAGCCAGGGAAGGAGTCATTTGTGAAGCTCAAACCTCACCCCTCCAGTTTCTGTACCCAGAGACCATCTCAGTGTGTGAGAGCCTCTTCCCAGCCCAGCACGCTGGCCTCTGGGGAGGAAGGGATAAAAGCAGGCACATTCCAGATGTTCCCTGGAAAACGGTATTTGGGAAAAGGATGTTTGTTCAAAATTTACCGAAAATAGAGAACCCAAGAAGAGGAAAAGGCAACCTCATGACCCATTTAAAAAGCCATTTCCCGGGAAGGACTTTCTAAGTAACAGCATTGCAAAAGGAAAAGCCAATAGCTCTGACAATATAAGAATATAAAGCTTTGGTACATTAAAAACCTCCAAAAGTAAAAATGAAAGTAAATGACACTCTAGTAAAACACATACACAACAAATACCAAAATGACTTAACGTGTAGGGAGCTCATCTAATGGTTTTAAAATAAATCCACCAAAACCTTGTTAGAAAAACAGACAAAGAAAACAGATAATCGACCCCAAAAATTTAAAATGGCTTAATAATTATGAACATTTTTGTGTCACTGGTAATCATATAAATTATAATGTTGAAATTCCATTATTTGCCCATGACACTGGCCCTCTCGAACCTGGGCTGGTGTTGGCAGATAAGCCAGAGGCAACCCTTCCAGAAACATTTCGACAAAACGTAGCAAGGATATTTAACCAAAAATGTAAACTTCTTGAAATTCTCTCTGAGGAAACAATTAGAAATTCAGACAAAAACTTATGTACAAAGATGATCCATAAAGAGAATGTTGAACAGCAAAAAATGGAAGCTCAAATGTTCCAAAATTCCAAAATAGGTGAATAACAAATACATTATGATACATCTGTATGATTACACAGCCAATTAAAATGATATTTTTGAAGAATGTCTATGAAAAGGAAATGTAAAATATTAAGCGAAAGATGCAGGCTGCAAAGCATATGATCCCAATTTTAAAAGGCATCCGTATATGAATGAGTGACATGGCCATATTGAAACATGACAAGCATCAACCACGTCCCTCGGTGGCCGGGAGAGTAAGCCACGATGTCTTCCCCTCTGACACCATCTCTAAGGCACAGAAGCTGGTGCCACCCTGCTTTCTCGAGGATGGTAGGAATGTCAGGAGACCATTTAATGTTCCAAAGGGTGGAGGTGGGGCTGGGAATTAAGGAGGAGCCTGGAGAAAGGTTGAGGGTCAGGGAGAGTAGAGCAGGATGTCTGGGTCCCACCAATGACAGCGGCCCTGGTCCCATAGTAGGTCAGTGGCCCACACTGTGTTAGTGGACCAAGAATCAGACCATTGTGAGGGGCATGGGCCAAGTGGCCAAGAGCTGCGATGAGTCTGGCCACTGAGCTAGTACCTTGGCAAGGGGGACATCATGCATGGGCAGCTCTGTCCTGGGAAAGGAAGCTTCTCCCTGCCCGAGTGTCCAGACCTCCCCCACCAACCATCTGGTCACCCTGTGATCTCCCCCACACAGTGGCCAGGACATGAGACTCCTTAGGGTGGGTATGGGAGGCACTCTCGTGCCAGTACCTGGGGGCACCCCAAGCTAGTCACCAAGGGAAGCAAACATATCTCTCCAAAATGTTAAAAATAAAAGACCAAATGAATATAGTTTACAATAGGTGGTAGGATTAAAAGTAATGTTGATTTTCTATATTTTCACAATTTTCTATACCAAGTATACATCCTATAATTGGAACAAATAATAAAGATTACTTTAAAAATAATATACATGCTTTTATCTCTTACCAGGAAAAAGTGTCTTCAAAATTATTCCAAGTATACACAAGGAGGGCAATGCGCACTATCCGAAGGATGGACATATTTAAAACACGGACGGACTTCGGTGCGGGGGGAACCAAGGGCAACACACGTAACCTAAACGTATGTACACCCATAATTTGCTGAAATAAAAAAAAAAAAAAAAAAAAAAAAAAAAATTATTCCAAGTCAACTTTTCTGCTGGCAGCCCACGAGGCCTGAGGGTCCAGCTCGCTGAGGCCTCTCCCCAAGGTCCCAGGCTGAGGCAGGCTCTGCATTCTGATAGCCTGACATCCCCAGGGGGAGGGCTGCCAGCTGGAGAGGGGCCAGGGTGTCCACGCTTGTTTCGAGACCTCCCCTGGGGACCAGATACCGACCACGACCCAGTGCTGGTCATTCCATGCCCCTGCACCTGGGCACCAAGCTCTCTCCTTACTGCACCCCTTCTGCCCTAACCCTGCCCTGGGGGCCACAGAATGGACTGCTACCCCTGCCCCACATGGATGGATTCATAGATTTGAGGAGTCTGAGCCCTCGCTTCTCGGGACAACCCTTCCCGACTCACTTCAGCCATTCCTCATGGTCACTGCGATATATGCTCTCATCTGAGCATACCCCGGGGTGCCAGTGTCTCTGATGTGGGTGACACCTCCACTCTGGACACGAAACAGCTATTAAGCATTTCCTGGAGGCTGATCACACACTCCCTCCCGTTGAGCTTTGTCCCCCTGCAGCGGGGGTGGGCACTGCCACAGGCTGCTGAGGGAGGAAAGACCAGACCTCGCACCAGTTGGCCCTGGAAGCTGACTGAGGGCCGAGGTCTCCCGTGGCCAGCAGCTAGTGGCTGAGGCTGGACCTTCCCAGTGCTAGGGTGGGCTGTGTATCTCCAGGGTCTCTTGCAGATCTAAACATATCAAGTTCTGGGATTGTGAGCACCCCCGACCTTGAGATTCAGAGGACGGAGAATTCTAAGAGGCTCAAATCCGAAGGTACTGAGACATCTGTTCTCGCGAGCAGCGTCCCCTGGCTGTCCTCCTCAGAAAGTGCGCAGTCCCGTCAAGCTCCTCCCCATGACATGAGGTGGGCCATCCCCACCATCCCGTGCAGAGCCAAGCAACCCTGTCACCAGGGAATCAGGACTGAGTTCTTCAAAGGGCCAGAGCTAGTTAGTCACCCCAAACTAAACATGGGAACTCAGTAACCTCGGCACGTTTTATCTGGGCCCTGCCCTCCCAGAACAGGACTGCTGGGACATTGGCTGTTCCCGGGCTGGGTCTGTAGGAAGGCCGCAAGCTGCAGACACTTCTGTGGGTCCTGGAGTTTTCTCTAAAGAACTTGGCCCATCACCATGGTGAGGAGAGTTGGGAGGGCCACCAGGCGTGTCCTCGAGTCTCTGAAGCTGAGTTGGCTGCAAGCACAGCAGCCTCTGCGGGAGCTCAGCCTCCCAGGGCGGGAAGGACCTTGGGAGGAGACCAAGCTGAACTCGCCCTGCATGGCCTCCCTGGGAGGGTGTGGCTGCCCAGAGGACGAGAGCACAGCCTGACCACAGCTCCTTGCCCTGCCTGCCCTGTTGGACTCATCGGCCCGTCTGGCTGACGTGCAGCACAGCCCTCGGGCTCTCAGGTCACTGCTGTGTCCAGGTGCCGGGTGCAGGTGACGTGCAGCATGGCCACATATCCCTCAGGCCCGTCCCCGTCCCCACCCCTGCCTGGTTCAGCAGCCCTGAGCTGCTGAGAGCAGGCTCTGCCTGTGGGGCACGGAGGGGTGGGGAGCTGATGGGGCCATTGCCTTAACCATGAGGGCAAGAATGGGCGTGAACCTCCTTAAGCTCAGCATTCAAGGACCCGAGCTGACTCCACTGTCTCCTCCAAATTGATCCGCCACTGGCCTGAGCCCTCGGTGCACCCCACCCAAGCCCAGGTGCTTCCACTTAACCTCCACAGTTCTGCTCAGCTCTGAGCTGGGGCTCAGGCAGACCCTTCCCCCCAACACAGACGCCAGCTGTCAGGCAGGAGCCCTGGAGGCTCAAAATCCCACCGCAGGCGGGAGGAATGTCCGGGGTACTGGACTGGGCCCGAGAACTGAGGGGCTGGGGACAGGCGGGGGGTTGGCTGCTTTCCTCTGAGCAGGAGCCCCGCATGGAGAGGCAGGGCACACTCACACCTACCCAGTCACCACCCCTCTTTGGACTTTGCCACCAAAACACGTGTGTGTGCGCGCATGAGTGTGTACGTGTGTATAGTATATATACACTCCCTCTACATCAACCCTCTGTTGCTGGGAGGGGTGTCATTTTGTGCCCTAGCATCAGGGAACCAGCTGACTGGCAACCGCGGCTGCAGCAGGCTGGCTGTCCCCAGAGGGGCAGCATGGACTCGCCTGAGCCTCAAGGCCCTCCCTCCAGCCATGTGGCCACCACACAAGGGATTGACCTGCCATCACCTAGAATCTGCCCACCAGATCACTCACCTACCTGGTCCACAGCTCCCCCCCAAGGCCCAGGACGGGAGCCCGGCCAGCCGTAGGACACACTCTCCCCACAGCTGGGAGGAGAACTGTGGGGGGAGGGCAGTGGAGGGTTTCCCACCCTAGGCGTGGAGACAGAGATAACTGAGGCTCCCACCACACCAGTGGCCCAGTGGCCCTCAGGCCACTGCTGTGTCCAGGTGCCTGGTAGAGAGTTAGCTCTCATCAACATCTGGCGAGTGAATGGGTGGACGAATGAGGCTAATGCGTCAGAGACCATCCAGTCTCGGCAGTTCTCAGGCTGCCATGCTGGAGTCACCCCTGTCCCCCCAGGCAGACAGGTGGGGCTGCGAGGCAGATGCCCGGCAGCCGTCGGCTCTGCCTTCCCTGTC
Organism: Propithecus coquereli; assembly: GCF_000956105.1. Taxonomy (NCBI): domain Eukaryota; kingdom Metazoa; phylum Chordata; class Mammalia; order Primates; family Indriidae; genus Propithecus; species Propithecus coquereli. The sequence goes on along the minus strand of NW_012149841.1, from coordinate 2,925,832 downwards.
CAAGTGGCTTGGACCACAGGCTCTGTGCTCTGCGCGTGCTGTGGCCTAATCCTCATTCCCCTGTGTCTTTCTCCCTTCCGGCTCAGCTGCGGGCTCCCCTCTCCCTGGCTCTCCGGGGTCTTCGGAGCGAGCAGTGGTGTGTGAGCAACAACTCTATTTGCTCTTTGCTGAGGCTGGAGCCACCTTCTATTGAAGAATGTTGACAGCCTCTTAGGGCTCTCTGTAGAAGGACAATGGGCTCAGGACACGGTGGAGAGCCCGTGGGGTGCTGCCTCACCCCTCATCCTGGAGTGGCCCCTCGGCCTCCTTCCTCTTGGTGTCCTTGTGTCCCAGTTGCTGCTCTCTCGGCCTCATCAGCTTGCTGCCTCAAAAGCCACCCCTTCCTCAGTGCCCAGCCTGGCCCACCTGCCAGGTCCTCTCATACTTGGAGCTGGACGCATGCGCTGGGCCCCGCCGGCTAACTGCGCTGATCCGTATTTCCACAGATCCAGAGTGAAGTCAGGCTTGAGTGCAGTGAAAACTTATTAGACACCTCCTGAGTGCAGGCACTGGGCTAGACACCCCACCACGCTGACCTTGGCAATCCCTGCTGGAGCCCTGTGAATTGCAGTTTGTTCTTTCCACTTTGCATTAGTGGAAACTGAGGCTCAGAGAGATGAACCTACTGGACCGGGGACAAAGAGCACACCCTGGACTCTGCACTGACTTGCTTAGCTGCAAAGATCCCTAACTGATAAGGGGAGGGACCCAGAAAACTCCTCTCCGTGCTCACTCGGCGACAGGAGCCCCAGCTCTGAGCACCGCAGAGCCTGTGGGAGGAATGCCAGCCTCAGGCCAGGACAGAGGGCAGGCTGGTCCCGCTGGGTGGCAGGAGCAGCCAGCCAGGCTCTGATAGCTCACAGCTGCTCACACGACGCAGGAGGCCGAATCAAAGCCTGCCCTGGCCACTGAAGGGGGACGCCTCCATCTGTGCCCATGTCCCTGTGGTGCCACCAGCCCCTTCCTCTGTGGGAGCTGCCAAGGAAAGAGAACCCTTCTGTCGTCTTCCCGGGCAAGATGGGCAACAGCCGTCCCACGGCACTTACTCCCCGAGCACTCCAAGGCCTCTCTCCTGCTTCACAGAAACAGGATTAAGTCTTGATTGGAGCTGTGCTCCCCCAGACCACAAAAAGCCTTAAACAGGAGCATGGCCACTGGCCCCAGAAAGCTCTGAGACTTGCAAGCCTCCACGGCACTAAGGCTGGGTGCTTGTTGTCGAAGCTGTGCACGGCATACGTGCCGCTGACACCCTCTGCCCTCAGAGCCCTGAGTGATCTGAGACTTTCTGAGAAGTGAACACAGCCACAAGCAGCTGTGTGGGGGAGGCTGTAAGATCTGACAGCAGCTAGTGGGTTCTGGGGGGACATTTCAACATCACGTCCCATAGATGGTCCAAGGACAGCACAGCCCTGGCACCGAGGCCAGAGAGCTCACCCCGGAGGAAGTTGCTCTCTGTCCTCTGCTCCCAGGATGGTGTGGAGGTTTTCAGGGACCCCTTACTTGGTCGCCGGCTCTCTAGGGCCCCTCTCGTAAGCACGCTCCCTGCTCCCAGCTGCCCAGAGCCCCAGAGCCCCTGCCCTCTCTCAGGGCCCCTAGGCCTGGGCTTCATGGGGTACCCCGTCGCATCATCTACCCGCCTCCCGCAGCTCAGCTGGCCCAGTCCTACTTCTGCTTTCACCAGCTGAGACCGAGCCCCCCTCTGACAGCCTCCATTCCTCACTCCTCCTGGGTCACAGCCGCTCGCTGCTGGCGTCCCGCAGTGACTGCCTGACCGCTCTCTCCTCACCCCAGCTGAGACCCCCCCGACAGCAGCAGGAGGGATCCCTTACCCTTAAACACGGGAGAGCACGTCCTTCGCGTTAAGACCCTCTGGGAACTTCCATCGGTATCAGTTTCCCAGGTGGCCATGACAAGTGACTACAAACTGGGTGGCTTTAACTACAGAAATGTATTCTCTCTCCATCCCAGAGGCCAGGTGGTCGCAGGGCCGCCCTCCCTCCGGGCTCTCAGGGAGGATCCTTCCTGGCCTTTCCAGCTGTTGGTTCCTGGCATTCCTTGGCTGGTGGTGGCACCACTCTGATCTTCGCCTCCGTCCTCACAGGGCCATCTGCTCTCCTCCTTCCTCTCCTCTGGGTGTCTCCTACAAGGGACACTTGTCATTGGATTCAGAGGAGACCTGGATAATCCAGGATAATCTCGTATTAAGATCTTCAATTCAATTACATCTATAAAGACCCCTGTTCCAAATAAGGCCACATTCACAGTTTCCAAGGGTTAGGACACGAACACAGCTTTTTGAGGGGCACCATCAGCCCCCTGACACCATCTCCCCAAGCAAAGTCCCAAGTCTTTATTCTGAGCTGTGAGGCCCTTGGCGATTGGGCCCAACCCTGACCTCCACTGTCCACCCCGCCCCCTCTCCTCCAGCCCCGGCCCCCTGCTGTCCCCCAGCACGCCAGGCTGCTCCTGCTCCCGGGCCTTGGCTGGCCTTTCCCCCAAGGTCCACATGGCTTTCTCCATCACTGTCTTTAGGTTTAGTCAATCGTCTTGCACCAGCGAGGCCCTCCCCAGCCAGCTTGTTTAAACTGCAATCCTCCCAAACACTCCCTCTCCTGCTTCGTCTCTTCCCCACCACTCTCGCCGTCGGGCACACATGCCTTCTCCTCGTTTATCTTGGTTGTCGTCTCCCTCCCACTAGGCGGCAGGGTGTTTTGTCAGTTTTGTTCACTGCTGTGTCTCCATGGCTAGTATAATGCCTGACACTCATCGGCCTTGGTTGAATGAATGAACGAATGAATGAACAAGTGTTTGCCCAGACTGAGCTCTGAGCTTCCAGAAGTCTTCATTAGACACCTCCACACCGTGCTGGCTCCACTTCTGAGCTCCCGGTGCACCTACACTCTCATGTGAACCCCACGGCCCTCCATCCAAGCACGTGAGTATAGACAGGGGCCTTGTTGGTTCAGCGACACTCACTGAGCCCTCATCGTGAGGCAGCCCTGGGCCCTGGCCACAGTCAGCCGTGTGTGCTCAGGAGCCCGTGTAGGAAGGTCAGGCTTGCCCCGCTGGCCCCCCGAACTGCCATGGGGTGCAGGTGGGGCATGTGGGGTGATGCACTCAAGCCTGGGATGAGGCCTATGGGGCGGGGATGGAAGGAATGCACAGGGCTGCCCCAGTACCTGCAGCACTGACAGTGGGGAGGACCCCCAAAACATCCCTGACTACAATCACCAGAGCCTCCATTTCAGAAGGGGGACACTGGCTTCTTGTCACATCTCTGCTGATGTCTGTGTGACTTGCAGAGGTTCTGTCATCTCCAAACCTGGGCATTGGATCACATCAGGGGTTGCTACAATGGGTTGCATCTTACATGTCGACTCAGATAGCTCTGTCTGTGGCACTAAGTTGAGAAGGATTCTGAGGTTCAATCCAGGCTTGACAGGAAAGATGTTCAGTGGTCCATTGGTGATGTCTGCCATGGGTGCAGGGACGGAGTGAGGGCCCAGCTGTGTTAGTTGGGTCAGTTGTCTTGAGAGGGCACTTCAGGCTATGGGTCTACCTGAGTCTGTGGATGCCTGGTGGTGGAGAGAAGGTCTTGAAGGAGGATGGGCCTGAGATGAGCGGCTGGTGCGTCAGAAATCCTTGCTGAGTTTAGTTTGGTGACTGAGGCAACTGGGTGGGCTGCCGGCTGGGAAGGCATCGATGAACCAATGGAGAGACTGTTCCTTCCCTAGGCTGGGGCTGAGGTCACGGGACACACTCTGTGTTTTGTCTCCCGTGTGGCTGTGGTGCATGGCGGTGGAGGCTGGCCTCTGGCCCAGGGCTTGGATCAGGCTGGCCAAGGGCCCTCTAAGGCTGGCTGGAAGGGAGTCCCTAGTCTTAGTCCTTTCCGGCTGCTAGAACAAAATGCCATAGGCTAGGGGGCTGATAAACAACAGAAATTTATTTCTCATGGTTCTGGAGGCTGGAAGTCTGCATCAAGGTGCCGGCAGGTCCGGTGTTTGATGTGGCCCGCTCTCTGGTTCCTAGCGGGTGCCTTGTTGCTGCATCGTCACGTGATGGGAGGGGCAGGGGGCTTCTCTCGGGCCTCTTTTATAAGGGCACTAATCCAGATCATGAGACCTCTGCCCTCATGACCTAATCCCACCTTCTAAAACCTTCACCTTGTGTGTGTGGGGGGTGGGTTTCAACATAGGCATGTTGGAGGCACACGAACACTCAGACCGTAGCACCTGCTCAGGACAGACACAGAGCCCAGCAGACACTTCCCTGACCAGGGAGGCATTCTCGTGGGCTCTGACTGGGGGGTGAGTGCCTCGGCAGCCTTGGGAGGAGGCACCCCAATGTGACTAGAGCCTCAGTTTCTCATCTGGGAGTGGCGATCATAGCAGCTGTCCACTTTTCAGCTGGGCAGGTGTGGCTATGCCCTGTGGAAAGGCAATGCTCTGGGGCAGAGCTGTGTCTACCGGGAGGAAGGGGCACCCTTTTCTAATTTGCACAAAGGTGCCCTGAGGGCTAGTGGCAGCCCTGGGGTTCCGGGTCATGCTTAAAAAGCTCCTCCCCAGGCACTTCCCGGAGAGAACCACCATCATCATCTTCACACTCCCGCTCTAACAGAGGCAGGAAAGCACAGAAACAGGAGAGCTTCATGGAGGAGGGAGGCAGTGAGCAGGGCCTTGCAGGGCCAGTGATTCTGGCCATAGCCCAGGCCTGCCTGCCTGCAGTCCCCAGAAGGAGCTGTGGCCTGCTCTGTGCTGCGGCCCTTCTTTTTACATCTGCATTCGGTTCCTGCTGGCTATTCTGTGTCATAAACGCAAATGAGACAACAGACAACCAACTTCAAAGCCAAGGAAGCCACTGGCTGGAGTTGTCCCTACAAACCCCGGTTGTGCAGGGAAGTGGCCAGAGGTGATGGTCACATCCACCCATCACGGTCCTCCCTCCCTCTCAGGGCTCCACTAGGTACGGAGGCTGCCCAGGGCCCCTGACGACTCTAAGGGGCCACAGCCAGGAGGCCGAGCCTTCAACTAATCAACAAGAGCTTCCAGAATGATTTTCCCAGGTTGTTTCTTAATCGCTAGGACCTTAGTCCAAAGGTTTTCCTGTGTGGAGCCAGAATATACAGCAGAGTGACCCAGAGTTCACCTCCCTGCTCATCCCTTCAGTGCCTGGAAATGCTGCCCCCAAATACAAGAGCTTCTTGTGGCACAAGTAGCTTGAAAACCGCTGACCCACAGGGTGTGTCCCAAACTTCTAAAGCTCTTCACAGCCTCCCTCCCCTCCCCTGACAGCTCTCCAGCCCGCCTCTGGCCATACGAGACACACCCTGCTCCTGCCCTGACCCTCAGGTGTTTTGAGACCAGCTGCTTTGTCATCCTGGAATGCCCTGCTCCCATTCTTCTGGAAAACTCCTCATCATCCTTCAAGACCCCAGCTAGAATACCACCTCCTGCCAGAAGCTTGCTGCTATGGTGTGAATGTTTGTGTTCCCCCAAAATTCATATGCTGAAACCTCATCTGCAAGAAGATGGTATTAGGAGGCGGGGCCTTTTGGAGCAGATTGGTCATGAGTAGGGTTCGTGCCCCTATGAAAGAGGCCTCGAGAACTGCCTTGCCACTTCCACCGTGTGAGGACGCAGCAAGACAACGCCATCTACCAACCAGAAAGCAGGCCCCCACCAGACACTGAATCGACTAGAGACTTAATCTTGGACTTCCAGCCTCCCAAACTGTGAGAAATAAATTTCTATTGTTGGTAAGCCGCCCAGTCTGTGCACTGTCATAGCGGCCTGCAAGAACTGAGACACCACCTGACCACTTCCTCCCCTCCCCAACACATGGGCGAAGTGCTCTCTTCTTCCCCTCTGTGCTCCGTCCTCTTCCCCCAATCCAGCCTTCCTCCCACTGTATGTGAAGTGCTCATTTCCCTGTTTGTCCCCCACCTGGGTCTAGGCTCCTTCAGGGCCTGGCATTTTCACCTCTGTGTTCCCTGCTCCCCGTAGGTGCTGCATCAAAACTGCCCATTGAGGGCTGATAACCAGAATCTATTTAGAACTCAGAAAAATCAGCAAGAAAAAATCAAAAAGCCCTATCAAAAAGTGGGCAAAGGATATGAACAGAAACTTTGCAAAAGAAGACAGAATAATGGCCAAAAAAAAAATGCTCAGCATCTCTAATCATCAGGGAAATGCAAATCAAAACCACAATGAGATATCACCTATCTCCAGTGAGACTGGCCTTTATCAAAAAGACCCAAAACAATAAATGTTGGCGTGGATGCGGAGAGTTAGGAACACTCGTACACTGCTGGTGGGACTGCAAACTAGTGCAACCTCTGTGGAAAGCAATATGGAGATACCTTAAAGAGATACAAGTAGAACTACCATTTGACCCAGCAATCCCACTACTGGGCATCTACCCAAAAGAGCAAAAGTCGCTCTATGAAAAAGACACCTGCACTCGAATGTTCATAGCAGCACAATTCACAATTGCAAAGATGTGGAAACAACCCAAGTGTCCATCAGTACATGAGTGGATTAATAAACTGTGGTATATGTATACCATGGAGTACTATTCAGCTCTAAGAAACAGTGGTGATATAGCACCTCTTATATACTCCTGGAAAGCGCTGGAACACATTCTACTAAGCGAGGTATCCCAAGAATGGAAAAACAAGCACCACATGTACTCACCATCAAATTGGTATTAGCTGATCAACATTTAAGTGCACATGTAAGAATAACATGTATTGGATGTTGGGCAGGGGGAGGGGGGGACGGGCATATGCACAAACAATGAGTGCGATGCGCACTTCCGGGGGAATGGACAAACTTGAAGCTCGGACTTGGCGGGGAGGGAGGGTAAGGGCATCATACATAACCTAATCATCTGTACCCCCATAACATGCTGAAAAAAAAAAACAAAAAAAAAACTGCCCATTGCAGACTCAGGCAGCCACTAGGGGCCTTGGCTCCCTGGACTCGGTGGGTGGGATTTGGGCCACTTGAATGTGTTTAGGCCCAGCCATGGTGCCCCCGTCGAGGCCACACAATGGGGCTGGGCCGGAGTCATCTCTAATCCCCCTTGAGTGCGAGGACCTGGGAAGACATGGGCCATGAGACCAGCCACCCAAATGTGCCTCGCCCCCACCCCAGAGCCCGGGCTCCTTCCGTGTTTACCACATGGTCTCAGAACACGGGGTTTTCAGGCCACAGCCTGGGCCATTCCCCGCAGCTCAGCGAGAAACAGGCATGTGTTCCGGGGCTCGGGAGCAAAGGTGGTTTCCTGGGCCTGGGTAACCACAGCAACACCATTCCCCTGGCAGCCTTGGACTAGCAAAGTGTCCTCAAAAGCTCTGATTTTGTTGAAGTTCATCCTTTCAGGCTAACCAAGGTCTTGTGCTGGTTTTAGAGCCCTGGGTGGACCTCCAGGCCACCTGGACATCCCTGGTTCTGTCACTGCCTTGCCAGGGGGCTTCAGCAACCCTTCACCTCCGGCCTTGGTTTTCTCAGCTGTAAAAGCAGGAAGTTGATTTCGACAAGAGGTGACTAAACTGTGCTGTAGGAACGTTCGAGATTCCACAGAACATCGGTCTGCTCCTGCCAAGCAAAATACGTCACCTGCAGAAACCCTCCTATTGATTTTATATGTCATAAGTGTTAAGGCTCTAGGTAAGATTTTTTTGCTTGAGAAAAGAAGGATCTTCACTGATTAAAAAGAAAAACCTAAAAACTGCTGGTATGATTTCTGTCTATACAGCATGCACTCAAATCACGGAAGGTTCTCATAGATTCGGACTAGGAGAATTTGAGGGAAGAAGACCTGCTTCTTGTTTCCCAGCCCATAAACCCTGTTGTTGTTTTTGGGACTCTTATCCTTCTTAGCCTGTGGTCAGAGGACCCAGCAGGCGAGCAGGCTGCCTCCTTAGCAGGGACTCAGGCCTCAATGCCTGGGGCCAGGCTTGTTCCCAGGTGGGGATAGATGGCCTCAGCTGGGTGGGTCAGGCAACCAAAATTTGGGGATGAGGCCCCCCATTTGGCATGGCAGGAAAGCCTCTTCCCTCCCTATGACTTGGCTTCAATGTCAGGATTTTTTCCATGTGAGATTTCTTTCTTTGGATCTATCATTGTGCTCTTTAAACTCTTTTCGTAAACCACCCTCTTTCTTCTCCAGAGGGCACTGAGATGGTGGGCTGAGCTTCTCCTTGGCAGGGGGCCCCGGGTGCCTGGAAGGGAAGGGACAGATGCTAGGAAAGTCGGATGGGGGCATGGGGAGTGGCAGAAATGGGGGAAGGGGTGGAAACCAGAGACAGGCACAGGAGCCTGCGGCCTTAGCACGACCCTGGGGGCCTGCAGCCTGCTGGAGAGATTGCTAAACCCTGGTACAAAAGTTTCTATTTTTCTGTTCAGTTTCCCGGCACCCAGCCCAGGCCAGCAGCAGGGACTGTTAGGATCTGGAACAGGAACTGGGGCAAGAAGATGGAGGAGCTGTCCTGGCCCTGGGCTGAGTGAGAACAGAGCCTCGACAGCACCTCCCGTTCTTGCTTCCCTTCCCCGCTGCCCAGGGCCAGGGCAGCACCTCCTGTGTGGGCCATCTTGCCAGCCCCGGGCAGCCGAGGGGACACCCACAGCCCCAGCGAGCTGCCTGGGCTCCTGCCCGGTTGGGGACATGGACTTGCATCACCCCAATTGTCCAGGCCACCCAAGCCAAACAAATAAGCTTTACGTACTTTAAAATCAGATTTGGATACACACCAAACCAGGATTCTGTCCCTGGGGAGAGCGCCGGGATTGTGGACAGAGGCCAAAGGGGCTTTGAGCCGTATCTGCAATATTCTATTTTTTTTTTTTCAAGAAAAATGTGTTTAAGGACTTCTTGTGTAATTAAAAAAAAAATACTCTATTTTTTTAAAAGATCAGATTTAAAGAACTTACCGTAAAAATGCCAATTGTTTTACAAGAGACTCTAAACATGTTCCTCTTCAGAGGTGGGAGGCAGGGAGGATTGCCTGGTTCAGACTGAGTTCCAGACTTACTGAATGGTCTAAAATCAGCTCCAGCTCCTCAGGCCTCAGGTTCCCCATCTGTACCACAAGGAGACAGGCCTGATAATCTCCAAGGTCCTTCCAGCACTGCCATCAGACAACAGGAAGCTTCACTCTGGGAAGTGACAGCCTGTCTGCTGGGATCCTGGCAGGCCTTCATGACAGTGTGGGAGCTGATTCCAGACATAGGGTCCTCTGAGACACCAGCCCTCAGAGGCTCGGGAGTGGTTCCAGGGCCGTGGGTGAAACCAGAGCACCCTCAGCGGCTCTTTGGCCAGGCCAGCTGATCTTCCTTCCCTGGGAGACTTACGTCAGGCCCCAGAAAACATCGGGGTGCCCCAGTCCCAGTGCATCGGACCAGACGCTGGCCTCTAAGGCCGTTAGTGACTTCACTCCCCGAGAATTGAACAGCCGTGATCTACGGGTGTCATTAAGACAGAGACAGTCTGGTTAGGGCCATTGGCCCAGTGACCCTGCCCCCAGCACTGATCACTATGACAACAGCTCAATAGGGTCCCAAGGGCCTAAGAATCCTGTTTCCACTGAGGGCGAGGTTGGCTGAGGTCAGACAAAGAGGGATTCATAGAGCCCTGTTCTCATTAAGCCACAAAGCGCCATTATTACAAGTTGCAACGGCCCTACCAGGAGATACATCATGCTTTCAAGTCACAGAGAACCCAGCAAACCGAAGAGAATGGTGCCAGCATCAGCCGCAAAGTCACCCTGGAGCCCAGAATCAGAGGAGGAGGTGAAAAACTAGAAACAACCCACATGTCCAGCAAACAGTTACATAAAGCACGACACGGCCACGTGATAGCACAGGTTGAGCTCATTCAGATGATGATGTTGATTATACATCACATTAAAATCCTCATAATACATGGAAGCAAATTCACAAAAACCATAGCAGACATCTTTGAAAAAACAATATACATACATATAGACAGTAAAAATATACAAGAAAATATTTCAAAACGTTAGGAGCAATTATCTTTGAAAAGTGAGATTATGTGTAATTTTTTTCTTTTGGTTTATTTGTATTTTCTATAATGAACATGTATTTCTCTTGTGTTTTTAAAAACTTATTTTCTTAAAAATTGGTGCAGAGAATTAAAGGATGGTTATTCTTTCCCTCTGGAGTCAAACTTCCGTTAACGATACTCATGAGAGAGCACTGTTTTAAAGAGTCAAGCTTTCTTTATAACTAACATTTTATTAATTCAAGTCTTAATACTTAAAAACTGTTTTACATTAACCAGCCTGCAAGAAAAAAACAACACTGCATTTTCTCCTGCCTTCTTAAAATAGAGTACACTAAAAATAGTTTATTATGAGATTTATTAGTGTGAAGGGTCCAGATTCTACCCTATTAGATACTATTTCACTCTCCGGGGCTGTTGGATGAGCAGAAGGGTTTGTACCTGCATTAAGTGCTCTCAGATATTCCACTTCTTGAGTATCTACCTTTGCTTTTTATAATTTTTCAATTTCCTCTACTGCTGATAAACCATCAGTCTCTCAGTATTCCACCTGCAGTAACTCTTTTCTATTCTTTCTGATTTGGTGCTCCTAATCTTCTGTCATCCTGGAAAAACACATACACTTGTTGGAAGTGTGAGTAAACTAAGCGAATGAACACAGATCTCAGCGAGGCTTCAAAGTGAAGGCACTAGCAAGCTGAGATCCAGGGCGAGGGGGTGTCCACGACGGAGGGCTCTCGTGGGCTGCAGTTAAATTACAAAATATCATGAAGTCATGTTAAAGAGCTTGGATTTTATCCTGAGGGCGGTTGGGGGTTATTGAAGAACTTCAAGAAGGGAAGTGAAGTCCTCATAATTGTGTTTTTTAAAAGATTACTATGACAAAGACAATTTTACATGTGGCAAAACTATTGGCAAGAAGACAGAGAGATGTGGGTTTGGAAACGCAAAGGGAAGGAGATTGGGCTGTGAGAAGATAGGTTATCAGGAGCATTTCACATGTGTTGTCTTCTCGCTGATAAATTCAAACACATTCTCCCTTGAAGAGGAGCCACGGGAGAAATTTATTTCTGGTCTCCGTGGCAGGAAGAGCACTGCCTCCCCTAAACTATAGGTATATTTTTATGTCATGAGCTTGCAAGTCTTATAGATAATTGCATTTTCCTCTTTGCTTTGGTCACTGGGAAGCTCTGTGTATGTAATTCTACATACTGACTTTACACTTGGCTTCATCTCAGATTCACCCCTTCATTTAGCCCAGAATTCTTCATTTATGGTATCTTTTTGTCTTATTTGAATTGTCAAAAGTACCATTAAATTACTTTTGGAATGAAGTGGAGTATCATGAAATAATTTTTTAAATGTCTGAGCACGAAAAAACAAAAAATCAAAAGCTCTTGAACAGATTCTCAAGTCCTTATGATTTGCTCATTCAGTAGATTTTTTTTTTTAACCAAATGACTATTTTGGTACAGGCAAATTTCTCTATGTTAAACATTGATTTAAAAAACTGGGAAGTCCGAATCCACTGAAGAAAAACTAGATAAATGGGACTTCATCAGAATTTAAAACTTTTATGCTTCAAAGGATGCTATCAAGAAAGTGAAAAGGTGGTTCACAGAATGGGAGAAAATATTTGCAAAATCATATATTTGATAAGAGACTTGTCACTTGTATCTAGAATATATAAGGAACCTTTACAACTCAATAATAAAAAGACAACCCAATATAAAAATGGGCAAAACATCTAAATAGACATTTCTCCAAAGAAGATATACAAATGGCTAATATGCACATAATAGCTGCTCGATGTTATTAGTCATCAGGGACATGCAAATCAAAACCACAATGAGACACATCTTCACAGTCGTGAGGATGGCTGTAGTCAAAAAGACAGATATTAACAAGCGATTGTGAGGAGGTGGAGAAATAGGAGGCTTCATACGCCACTGGTGGGAATGTAAAATGGCGCAGTTACTTTGGAAAACACTCTTGAAGTTCCTCCGAAAGCTAAACATAGAATTACCATATAATCCAGCAATTCTACTCCTAGATATGTACCCAAGAGCAATAAAAACATAGGTCCACACAAAAACTTCTACATGACTGTTTATAGCAACATTATTCATAATAGCCAAAAAGTGGGGAAAAACACAAATGTCCATCAACTTATGAATGGATAAAAAAATGTAGTAGATCCACACTATGGAATATTCTTTGGCCATAGGAAGGAATGAAGTACTGACACATGCTACAATATGGATGGACCTCGAAAACATGCTAGGTGAAAGAAGTCAGAATTACCCCAAAGCTACATATCATTCCATTTATATGAAATGCCCAGAATGGACAGATACATAGAGACAGAAAGTAGATGAGTTATTGCTTAGGGCTGGGGAGGTAGAAGGATGGGGTGTGACAGCTAAGGAGCGCGGAGTTTCTTTTACAGGTGATGAAAATCTTCCAACATTGATTATGGTGGTGCTCGTACAACTCTGTGAATATAATTAAGACCATTGAACTGAACACTTCGAATGGGTGAATTGTGTGGTATGTGATTTATATCTCAATAAAGCTGTTTAAGAAAAGCCCTGGAACATGTCCACGCTTGGCCCACTCAGCAGACTGAGTGCTACTGGGAACCCAGGTCTATATGTCCGGCCACTTCCCAGCTGTGTCACCCCCTCAGACAAAGCACTTCCTCTCCCTGAAGTGGAGACAATGACAGCTGATGCACGGTGGGCTTGTGCTGGGTCCAGAGGGTGCCATGCCCAGCAGGAGCCAAGAACGCTGCTTCCCTGAGGGCCCCCCAAGATCCCCGCCCTCGGAAGGGGCCAAACTTCCCATGTCAGTGGGGCCTGCAGAGTCCCTTTATGGGAATTAACTACCATTGGTCTTGTTAATGTTTAAATATTTAAATAGCAATTCATCAGACTTTTATGGGTCTGGGAAACACAGGGAAGGTTCTGGAAAGCAGGAGCAGCAGCATAGCTGAGGGCATCTCCTTTGTCCCGTTCCCCAGGGGGCCTCGGGGAGGTCTGAGAGGTGCCCGTCCACACTTCAGTGGTCATGTAACTGCTTGACCCTCAGCTGCAGAATCAGTAGCTTTTCAGTCTACACCCTGCATCCTGCTTTTCTCAGCCCCCAAATAAGCACCCTGCTTTTAAGACCGTCCAGGGACAGCCCTGGGGCTGGAGTTCTCAGTCATGAGATTGCAGAAAGTCAGCGCCAGACCCCCTTGTGCTAGAGACAAGGACACTGAGGCACAGGGACCTGCAGGCCAAGCTACAGCGGCCTCTCCGGCCCAGTTCTCTAGAGGATTCCAGGAGCACTTCCAGACCCGCCCCAGCATGCTAGACTCTGCCCCTGTTTCACAGGCATTCCCTCACTTAATTCCAACAACACACCTGAGGTGGATGGCGTTTTCCGTTTTTACAGGCGAGCACACAGACTTGTCCAAGGTCACTCAGAGTAAGCAAGCTGGGCTTCAGCCTGGCCCTCCTGACACGAGTCCCCCCAATTTCCCATGTCAGAAGCCAAGCAGGGCACAGAGGAAGGGACACGCCCGCCCCCGTCCCCCCAAGAGAGACTCTGCTCTGGAGTCTGCACTCTCAGGATACTCTTGGGCCTCCCCTGGTGCGGTCCTGTCCTCCCACCCCCACTCCACCCCCACACGTTTCCCTCCCTAAATGCTGGATTCTCTGCAGCCAGGCTCCTTGAGGCTGGGAGCGTCCGTTTGCAGCCCCACGGGAGGAACGGAGAAGGAATTATGGATGTTCCCAGTTCTAAGCCTTGAGTATCTCTCAGGATGCCTTTTGTTGCCAAGAACGATGAAACAGATGTCTTGGCAATAGCTTCAAATGTTTCCTGCCAAACCAGGGGAGAACTTGTCTTCGGCTTAGATGCAGCCAAGAAAGACAAGTCCCAGCTCATATTATTCACAGGAAATGCACAAACACACACGAAGCTTCCTAAACCTGGGAGGCCTGCAGCTCCCAGCCCCTCTCCTCACCCGGATCTCAACATCAGCCCCAGAAAGAGCTGCCCTGCCCCGACTTGCTTCATGCCCTCCATCCGCCACGTCCCCGGGGTTTCCCGTGTCACCCCCTGCTCCACATCATGGATGACTCCCTGGCCTCGGCCTGGCAGGCAAGGCCACCTTCCTTTGTGGGCCTGTTTTATCATGCCCTACATATACTTTTTATTTGCGGGGGGAACTTATGGTGGTAAAATACACATTACATGACATTTATTGTTATAACCATTTTAAAGTGTACAATTCAGTGGTGTTTGTACATTCACAATGTTGTACGACCATCACCACTATCTACTTCCAAAACATTTTATCCCCCCAAAAGAAAAGACTATCCTCACCAAGCAGTCACTTCCCAGTCCCCAACCCCCGCCCCCCATCCCCTGGAAACCACTAATCTACTTTCTATCTCTTTGAATCTACCTACTCTGGGTATTTCATATAAATATAATATGTGGCCTTTTGTGACCAGTTTCTTTCACTCAGCTTAATGATTTAAAAGTTCATCCATGTGTCATCCACTGACACATACACACTGTAGCATGTGTCAGTACTTCATGTACTAATGCTTTATGGCTGGATAATATTATATTCTATTATATGGACAAACCACATTTTGTTTATTCACCAGTTGATGGATGTTTGGGTTATTTTCATCTTTTAGCTATTGTGAATATTACCACTATGAACATTCTCGTATGAGTTTTGTCTGAACACCTGTCTTCAATTCTTTTGGGTATATACCTAGCAGGGGAATTGCTGGGTCATATAGTAACTCTGTTTAACTTTTTGAGGAACCACCAAACCATTGTCTATAGTGAATACACCATATTACATTCCCACCAGCAGAGTGTGAGAGTTCCAACGTCTTTACATCCTCACCAATATTTGTTATTTTTCTTTAAAAAAAATTCTAACCATCAAAGTAGATAGACATGGGTATCTCTTTGTGGTTTTGATTTGTATTTTTTTGACAATGACATTCATTGAGAATATTCTCATGTGTTTTTTGGCCCTTTGGATATCTTCTTTGGAGAAATGCCTGATTGAGCCCTCTGCCCATTTTTAAATTGAGTTATCTATTGTTGAGTTGTAAGAATTCTTTATATATTCTGGATACTAGATCCTTATAAGATATATGGTTTGCAATATTCTCTCCCCTTCTCTGGGTTGTTTTTCACTCTCTTGATGTTGTCTTTTGAAGAGCAAAAGTTTTTAATTTTTGGAAATGGATTTTTTCATGGATTCTTCGGGATTTTTCTATACGTAAGATCATGTCATCTGCAAATAGAGATAGTTTCACTACTTCTTTTATGATCTAGATGCTTTCTATTTCTTTTTCTTTGCCTAATTGCTCTGGCTAGAACTTCCAGTACAATGTTGCATAGAAGTAGCAGAAGCAGGCACCCTGTCTTGTTCCTGATCCTAGCGGAAAGCTTTCAAACTGTCACCAAGTGCTCTCCTGACTCTCCTGGGCTCATCTGCCCACGTCTCCAGGGTGTTGGCTCCTGCCCTCGATCACTCTGCTGCCCCATGGGAATCACTTCTCCTCCAGCCTTTGCCACACCCACCCTCTAGTCCCCACTTCTGCCTTCCACTTCCCAGTTAAGTGCCCTGTCTTTCAAACTAAGAGTGTTTTGAGGAGTTCCTGTGCCTCACTCACGTGGAACTAGTCAGGCAGCATCTTTCCCCCTGGCCCTCTCCCACAGCCCTGAGCATGACAGGGCTGGAGGGCACCTCATAAATGCTGAGGTCTTGAAAAGTACCTGGTTTTTGGAAGCCTAAGAGGTCAGGCTCGCTGAGAAGAGCTACATCTGGGTCTTCCTGAACACAGGGGAAGCAAACCCCAACCCTTGCTGACCTGATTGGCAGGAGAGAACTGGTGGCCATCCAAGAAACACAGGTGCTCCAGCGCCCCTGGCTCTGTGGCAGGTGGAGCCTGCTGGCAAGCCATGGACACCCCTGTTTGTCGGCAGGGCCTTCTGCTCCTTTCCCTCTCAGCTGGAGGGGAATCCTAGAAGCACCGGCCCTGCTGCCCATGCCCCTGAGGCCAGGCATCTCTGTGAAGGCAATGGCTTGAGCCACCAAAAAAAAAAAAAAAAAAAAGAAAAAGAAAAGTGAGCCCAGAACCGTGAGCAGCATCTTCCTGCTCCCTGCTAAGCCAGCTCCTTTGGCTAATGTGGGGTCATATCCTCATAGGAGACCCCAGCACCTCTCTGAGACCAGGCCAGAGACTGCCGGGACCCTCAGCCAGGACTGGCACCAGACAACTCTCAGGAGGATTTGACAAAACCATCATCAGAGTGGGATACTCTCAAAAATGATGAGTCAAGTAGACCCAGAGTAAGGAAGCGTACAGAATTCTGAGAATCAGTAAGTTTGA
>NW_012149841.1:2816018-2907957 GCF_000956105.1 Propithecus coquereli | reverse complement strand
AAAAGAAATGATCAAAATGAACTTGAAAAGAATGAAGTTAACACTCACAGGAGAAATGGAGATAATATCTATGAACCAAGTCCCTCCAAAGACCAGGCCTGGGAAGGTTTAGGGATGAGGGAGTGGCAGGTGAGGATGGGGACAGGAGCAGAGTGAGGTGGAGCCAGGTCATTGCTGTGCATTTTTGCTAAGGCTGCTCTGCTGTCCTGATCTCCACAAGAGCCTGGGGACCCAGTTCTCGGATTGGGCTCCCGAGCTCCCTCCTCTGACCTCCTCTTCCCCCCTTAAACTCAGGACCCTTGAGCCTCAGATCTCCTCTAGCTGAGCCCCAAAGCACCAAGGCCAAGAAAAACAGGACTCCAGGAACAGGCAGGGGCAACAGCAGAGGCCCGCCTCTCACTTAGTAGCAATAATAATACCTTAGGATTAAAGGGACATGCAGTGACGTAGGCACAGTTCCTAGCTTGTAGCTGTGCAACATGTACAGCCCTTACGTAACCATGGGACAAAACAAAGCAGAACAGCCACCTTCCCCCTCTCGGCCCACGGCCAGCAGCAGGAGGCGGAGGCCGGCGGGCCCTCGGCAGGACCGTGGCCTGCTGCTCTGACACGGCCTCGCCCTCTGCCACATGAGAACCACGCAGCAGCACCTCCTGGATCCCAGCAAGCGGAGGACCACGGACTTCCCAAACCGAAGGGGGCCTCGGTGGAGAACTTCAGTGCCACCGACACTTCGAAGGCACTCTGGGGCCCAGGAGGACTGCTGGGGGCTCCTTCAGGAAGGCCCATTCTCATGATCCCCATGTAGCTCGGTCCCCTGGAACCCGCTGAGGATGCAGCGAACGCACCGGGCATGTTCCCTGACACTGGGGCTCTTCTCGGGTTCATTCCAGGGAGAGGCGGGAAGGCTGGGCCGAGCCGCTCTGTGCGTTTGCTCAGCTGTCTCTCACCCGCCTCTGAAAGGCCCCGGGCCACCTTGCAACAGATTCTGTTTGCCTGTGCGGGATAGTACAGGACAACCACAGGCAGAAAGAGAGAAGCTGGAAATCACAGAGGACAGAGCGGTTTTCGAGGAACCAAGGGCCATCGGTGTCCAGGGCTTCCAGGCCAACTGAAGATTGGACCCTCCTTTCCCCAGAGGACCTGGGGTGTCCTTCCCTTCGGAGGGTGCCCCAGCTCCTTCCCTCCGTTTTTCCCATCTACTGACCCAGAAATCCCTACCTCCAACAGCCAAGCATTTGCCCAGCCTCACTTGGGGTCGGGGTGCCCTGGAGGCTGTGGGGGCTGTCGGCGGTGGCAGGACATGGCCTGGGAGGCAGGGCTGACACCCTGGAGCCGCAGGTATCTTCTGGGTTAAGGAGCCCTCATCCTGTGGTTCCTTTTTTTTTCTTTTATATAGATTTTTCAGAGTAGTTTGAAGATTACAGCAAAACTGAATAGAAAGTGTGGGGTCCCCATGCACAGCCTCCCCGACTATCGACATCCTGCACCAGAGCGGCACCTCTGTCAGGGAACCTGCATCGACGCCTCCTTGTCACCCAGAGTCCAGAGTTTACACCGGGGCTCACTCTGGGTGCTGTACAGTCTGTGGGTTTGGACAATGCATAATGCCACGCATCCACCGTTACAGCATCACACAGAATGGTGTCATTGCCCTAAGAACCCTCTGTGCTCTACCTGTTCATCCATCTAACCCCTGGCAACCCCTGATCTTTTTACTGTCTCCATAGTTTTGCCTTCTCAAGAATGTCACATAGTTGGAATCGAATAGTATGGAGCCTTTTCAGATTGGCGTCTTTCACTTGGTAATATATATTTAAGGTTCCTCCATGTCTTTTTTTTTTTTTTTTTAATGTTTTTTAATGTTTTTTTTTATTTTTTTACTTTTTTTTTTTTTTTTTTGAGACAGAGTCTCACTCTTTTGCCTGGGCTAGAGTGCCGTGGCATCAGCCTAGCTCACAGCAACCTCCAACTCCTGGGCTCAAGCGATCCTCCTGCCTCAGCCTCCCGAGTAGCCGGGATTACAGGCACGTGCCACCACCATGCCCGGCTAATTTTTTCTATGTTTAGTAGAGACGGGGTCTCACTCTTGCTCAGGCTGGTCTCAAACTCCTGAGCTCAAGTGATCCTCCCTCCTCAGCCTCCCAGAGTGCTAGGATTACACGTGTGAGCCACCGTGCCCGGCCCCTCTATATCTTTTCATGGCTTGATAGCTCATTTCTTTTTAGCACTGAGTAATAGTCCATCATCTGGATGTGCCACAGCTTGTTTATCTACTCATCTACTAAAGGACATCTTGGTTGCTTCCAAGTTTTGGTAATTATGAATATAGCTGCTGTAAACATTTGTGTGCAGGTTTTTGTGTGGACGTTTTTTCAGTTCCTTGGGGTAAGTACCAAGGAGCACAATTTCTGGATCATATGGTAAGACTATATTCAGTTTTGCAGAGTTGCTCCCTTTTTAACAGCTTTATTGAGGTATAATTTACATACAATAAATTCCCTATTTTAAGTACAGAATTTGATGAGTTCTGGCGAATGTGTATAGTCACGCTCACGTTTTAGAAGATTTCCATTCCCCTGGAAGCTTCCTTGTGGCCCCTTGCAGTGAACCGCTCTGCCCACCTGCTGGCCCCGACAACGATGGCTCTGTTTTCTGTCACTATAGTGTGCCTTTTCTAGAATTTCACATACGTGGATCATACTCCATGAGGTTGGGTCTGGCTTCTTTCACTGGCCATGTTTTGGAGACTCATCCGTTTACATCTGTTAGAAGGTTCTTCCCTCTCGTTGCTAGATGGAGTGTTGCACTGTATGGATGCACCAGCTTGTTTACCCATTGGCCAGCAAAGGGTATCTGGCTTGTTTCCTTTGGGGGAGAAACTGTTAGGAATGCAGACGCTATGCATGCTACTGTGTAAGTCTGCGTGAGGCTGCTTTTTGAAGGAAGGGGGAAGGCTGGTTCACTCCTGCCCAGAGTGAACTGGGAGTTAATGAGAAGCTGGGAGACCCGAGGGACAAAGAGGAAGGGGCTCGGCTCAGCTCAACCACAAGGTTGCAGAACCTCCAGAAACCACTCTCCACTTGACCTTCCCTTCCCCAGCCCCGCCCTGCCAGCTGCTCTGAACAAAAGGTCAGGGGCCAGGAGAGGGAAGCCGATGTGTTTATTTCCTCGTCTCCATGGTGCTGGGAAAGCTGTAGCTGGTCTGAGTGTGGGGTGAGTTGGGATGAGCTCCCGGTTGCCACAGCCCTGCTGACGTCATTAGTAATCTTTGCCAGAATGGCTCGTTTTCAGCACGTTCCGTCCACCCTTACTCTCGTGGCCCTCCATGGCCCACCTGGATGTAGCCACATCCTGAAGCCCCCCGGAAACCAGAGCTATTTGTGGGTCTCAAATGACCCCCATCCCACAGTGCAGCAGCAGAAGTGGCCCTGTCACCCCACCCGGCAGCAAGCAGATGGGCTCAGAGAAGTTGAGACTGGCAGAGGACGATAGCCTCCCTGGCACCTACACTGTCCTCCATGGAGTGCAAGCCCCACGGGCTTCCCTCCCCACCCGATGCCTGGGCCTCACTAGGGTGGAGAGAGGGAGTGCTTAACCCTGAGATTCCTTATAGCACAATAGGCAATCAACAACTCAACAGAATTTTAATTATTCACATATAATGTGCACTATGCACCAGGTACTGATCAAAGCCCTTTACAAATATTAACTCATTTAACCTTACAACTACCCTGATAAGGCAGGTACAACTATTATCCCCATTTTACAGGTGAGGAAATCCAGGCACAGAGAGGTTAAGCAACTGGACCAGGGTCACACAGACAGGAGACAGGAGAGCCAGGAGCTGGTCCACATTTTTAGCCACTGCACTCTGCTGTCCATGGATTTGTCTCTTTCTTTATCCAGTCATTAAATTTTTCAAAAGTTTTGTTGAAGTATGTTTTATATACCATAAAAAGCACCCATTCTAAGCATACAATTAAATGACTTTAGTAAAGTTACAGCCTTGTGCAACCAGCACAACAATCCAATTTTAGAGCATTTATCTCACCCCAGGAAAGATACTTTGTGCCCATTTGCAGTTACTGCTGGTTCCAACCCTAGCCTGAGGCAACTGCTCATCTACTTTCATCTCTGTAGATCTGCCCTGGAAATTTCATATAAATAGAATCATACAATATGTGGTCTTTTGAGTCTATTTTTATTTAAAAAAATTTTTTTCTTTTTTGTAGAGGTGGGGGTCTCACTATGTTGCCCAGGCTGGTCTTGAACTCCAGGGCTCAAGTGATCCTCCTGCCTCAGCCTCCCAAAGTGCTGGGACTACAGGTGTGAGCCACCAAACTCAGCCTTTTGAGTCTAATTTCTTTCACTTAACGACGTTTTTTTGAGCTTGATCCGCATTGTAGCACATACCACTCCCTCGTTCCTTTATGTAGCCGAGTAATATTCCATCGTATGGATATACCACATTTATCTATGCATCAGCGGGTGGACGTTTTGTTGTTTCCACTTTGAGGCTATGCTCAGTAAAGCTGCTATGAATATCTGCATACAATCCTTTGTGTGGACATATATTAGTATTTCCCTTTCTCTTTGGGTATATGCCTAGGAGTGAAATTGCTGAGTCATGTGATAAAAATTTATGTTCAGTTGTTTTTAAAACTGCTAAATGTATTTCCCAAAGTGCTGTACTATTTTCCGTTCCCATGCCCATGGATTTTACAGTCTGCAAGGCCCAGGTTCGAATCCTAGAGCCACCCCCACAGGCAGACGGAGCCTAATTAGAGTCCCAGGGCCAGCCTGGGTAGTAAACTGCAGCCCTCAAGGGTGGACACTGGATCAAGCTCAGCCTCTCTGCTGCTTCTGATGGTCTGAGAAACAGGTGACAAAACACCAGCTTTGTTCTACTTTCTAATCTTAAAACAAACAAACAAACAAAAAAACCACCAAAAAACCCTGGGTCCGAGAGCACTTGTTAGGGGAAATCAGCAAAATGACTATTAAACCAAAAGGAAAAACAGAAACACATGTGGAGACAGCAAGTGATCTCTCCAAAGAAAACCGGCCTGAGAAGGCAGAGGAAGGGGAGTCCGCAGGCGGCTCTCATGTCCTGGGGCCCGTCCCGCTGCCAGCTTCCCCAGAGCCTTTCCCATCCTTGCAGGGCCGGTGAGAGGATGATGAGGTGACGGCAGGAGGGGAGCCCTGGGAGCCAGCTGCCTGGAAAGCCATGAGGACAGGCCACTGAGCAGAAGGTGCTGGCCCTCTCCAGAGCTGTGCTGCCCGTAGGAAGGGAGGGAGGGACGCTGCTGCCCCGATGCCAGCTAGGACAGCTTTGAGTGGCACTGACTCTACAGTTTGTGCCACATGTTGCTCTAGAGTCATTTCATTATTTAATAAAGACATGGAACTTGTGATTGAGAGGTTCTGACATTTCTGGCAGCAGCTGCAAATGACAGGACCCTGTAATGGTGGCATGCGGTAGGTGTCCAATAAATGCCACTTCCCACCCAGATCCCTCCCCGACTTGTCCTCTCCCCAGACAGGCTGTGAAAATGACAGGTCACTGCTGAAGTACACACAGAGCTGGTGGGGACAGCACAGAGGCCATGCTTTGCAGGACAGAAGGGGACCCTGCCTGCCTCTGTTTACTCCTGAATGCCAAATGCTCAGGACAGGAAGTAACGGTACTGGGTTGAACAGTGTTCCCTCAAATTCATGTCTACCTGGACCCCGTGAAGATCGGCTTATTTGGAAACAGGGTCTTTGCAGATGTAATTAAGGTAAAGTGAGTTCATACTCGATTACAGTGGGCACCAAGCCAGTGACTGATGTTCTTTCTTAAAAGAGGGAAATTTGAACACAGACACAGAAAAACGAGGGGAGACCACCATGTGACAGAAACACAGGGAGAAAAGGCCGCAGAAGACAGAGGCAGAGATCAGAGCGATGCAGCTCTAAGCCAACGAGCCCCGGGCAGTGCAGGGACCACCGGAAGCCAGAAAGAAGCAGAGGCCCTCCCGAGAGCCTCCGGAGACCCGGCCCTGACAACACCCGGATTTTAGGTTTCTGACGCCGGGAACTGTAAAAGAATAAATGCCTGTTGTTTGAAGCCACCCAGTTTGTGCTGCTTTGTTATGGCCGCCCTGGCAAACTGATGCAGTGAGTGACCAAAAGCTGACCAGGCTGCAGGCAACAAACGCTGGCAAGTGGCAGAGGGAAGGATGACAGGCAGAGGGGCCGCGTGGAGAAGGAGGTGCCTCTTTTAGCTGTTTATGATGTTCAGGCAGGAGGCCCAATGAACAGAACCGAAACGAGTGGCTCCGCATGGCTTCTGGTAGAATTGGCTTCGATGGCTCAAATTTTTTCATCTGTGCTTCTTCCAACTTGCCTGGAACAGGTACTGCACACAGTAGGTGCCCATTAAGTGCTAATGTTTCTGGATGAGCTCTGCATGGAGAAACAGACTGTGATTGGCCAGCTGGGCTAGAGAAAGCTAACCCAGCATTATTCCAAAGCCATTCAGCAGCAGCTGCGATTTGCTGAGTTGGCAGAGAAGCATCAGGCCCCTGAAAGTTGTCAATAGCGATCCTGCTCACCGAGGCCGTGTGCTGAGCCCATAATCCCACTCCAGAAGCTGCGGCTTTATCCTAGGCATGGCCCGAGAAGTGAAATCCCTTGGCTTTCCCCGGTGGCCAGAGCCCTGGAACACAGGGGCTCGAGGCCAGCCACGGGGGCAGCACGACGCCTGGCATGGCAGACAACGGTCAGTGCCGGGACTGGAGGCTCCGCTGAGCTGAAGTCCACAGGCCTTCTGACCGCCCGCCCAGCAGCCTGCCACCTCCTGTTAGCTAGTCCTGGGCAGGGGTGCCTTTGTGAGGAGCTAGCGTGACCAGTCCACTGACACTCCTGTAAGCACAAATCGGACTTTATAGTCTTCCTGGCCCCTTAAAGTGACCCCAGGCAAGTCTCTTCGTTCAGCACTGCAGGATGAGGACATGTCACCTAGCTGACGTGGACAGAGGCTGGACACTGCCTCGCAGGCTGCTGTGGGCTACGTGAGACCCCAAGGGTCAGTCCTGACCACTCCCCACTGGCCCCTCGGTCAGCTTCCCAGCTGCAAGGCCTTGGGGCCCTGTGCAGGGAATGCTTTGAAGCCATCAGAGTTCGCAGGGCACAGAACCCTCCGGAGCCTGACACCGAAAGCTCGAACACTCAAAGAGGCACTGAGAGTTGACTGTGCCTGCTCAGGGCAGCCGTTAAGCCACAGGAAGCTGCCAGCAGCGGGTGCCTGCCATCCGGCCAGGGCCACTAACCAGCCTGCCCTCCTCTTTTCCCCAGGATTCGCCCAGCGGCACAGCTGGCGAGCTAGAGAACTGAGCACGACTCTCCATGTCAGCCTGACAGCAGGCGTCAAATCCACCGCAGAGTGTCGACACAATGCCCAGGTGGCCGCTGGGCAGTAAGACCACCGGGCCCCGGAGAGCGGCTGGGCTTTGCAGCCTTGCCTGCGTCTGGAGTGAGGGCTCAAGCTGCAGGGCAGCCCATTGAGCACTCAGGGTGAGCAGAGTTGCAGACACGGTGCACGGACACAGTCACGGGATGCCAGAGCTCAACCGGTGGGTGCTCTCCAGTGGAGCCCATGACATGGGCCTGGCCAGGACAGGCTCTAGTTCTGGGAATTTCCAGCAGAAACAGCCAGAGTTCATGGCTTCCTGAGAGGAACAATACCCAAAGGAAGGGAACAGCGGGACTCCAGCCACAGACGGCACATCCTGTCCTGGGCTCACGACAGGCTTCCAAATGAACAGAAGTTGCTGTCCCAAATTAAACCTGTTTCCCCTCCATGGCAAACTCTCAGCTGCACGCCCTTGGGCTGAGCAGACCTTCTCAGGATGGCCTGACTGCCTGTCCTCAGGAGCTAGGATGAGAATTCCATCTTGGCTACGAGATCCAAACCCAAGTCACGGGGGAAGGGCTGCGAGGCTGCCCTGGCTCCCTGGGAAGCAGTTTCTAGTTCTCTTGTGGGTGTCAGTTTGCAGAACTGTCTGCATCAGAATCTCTGCGTCCCAGGGCTGAAGCAGCACCTGGGAATCTGACCCCTGGCAGGTGTGAAGGCAGGACAGGCTTGGTTACAGATGTGCAGGGCCCTTGGTGTCAGAGCTGAAACGGCTTTGGGCCAGTCCAAGCCTAGATCAGTCCCCACTGCAGGGAGACAGGAGGCGAGGCCTGGAGAGGGAAGGGATCCTCTTTCCACGCAGATCTTCGCTGAGCAGTTAGTTACTGGCCCAATGACCCCACTGAGCCTGGGTCTTCAGCCCCGCTGCCTCAGCTTACACAGTGGGAAAGAACACTCACAGTCCTCTTTCCCCTTGCCCTACCCCACTCAGCAGCAGCCTGGGTGGCTGGGGCAGATCCTCCACAGGCCTGGGTTGAATCCATCGTTTCAAAGGACAATCCCCTGCACCCCCTGTCCCCCATCGCCTCCCATCAGTCCAGGCACAGAAAAGAACATCACTAACAAATGCCGGAATGAGGCAGGCACACAGGCTTTATTGGATGACGACTGTGGTTGATTGGCCAGTAGATCACAGACCTGCAGTTCAAACGAGCCACAACTAGAGCATCAGTATCTGGGGAAACACAACCTCCACTGAGTGTCCAGAGAACTCCAGGCCACGGGGGAGGCTGGTCCCCAGGGGCTGAGTCCACACCAGGGTGGCAGGCTAGGATCCCAGCCAGAGGACCCGCCCCACGGCCACCCGCCCTACTGCGCCCTCTGCCCTGTTACCCAAAGCTGGCGGATGCAGAGGAGACGGCGGGGAGGGGAAAGAGCCCAAGGGAGACTCGGCCCCTCACCTTGCCACGCATCCTGAGGCCCCCCTCTGCCGTCAGCACAGGGTGCAGGGCCCGGGGCTGGGGGCTGGGAAGCAGGCAGCAGCTATGAAGGCCGGCCAGGGTGGAGGAGGAGGAACTCAGCTCTTTGCCCCAGAACCAACTGTTCCCTCTCATTCTGGCACAGATGGAGGGGAGGGCAGGGGCCTGTCCAGGACTAGGAGCTGGTGGGGGACATGGTAAGATGCAAGACAGAGCAGACAGGTCCTGGCACAGAGCAGGAGCTGGGGGGACTAGATGCTGGCGGTTACAAAAACCCACAGTGTCAACCGGGTCCCCCAGGGTTGGCTCTTGGTGTCCATCGGAAAAGGGTCTGAGGTCCCAGTCCCTCCAATACCTCTACCAGGCAGGATGGGGCCAAGGAACAAAAGTGGTTGATTTCTTTAAAAACCAGCTCTAAAGTGAAGGACATATCCAGACCTCCTGACATTCTTTGCTCCATTAAACATCAGTCATCTGCAGAGAATTCCCTGAGCACTTCATGGTGCCCAGACCTGTGTGCCAGGGGGGCTCTGGGAGTCGGGAGATGTCTAAGGCACTGGCCCTGCCCTGGCACACATGGCTCCTGCTCCCTGGGAAGGTGGCTCTGCTACTGAAAGGCCACAGATCAGGTCTAGACCCTGAGGACAGTGAGGGCCTCAGAGCATAAGCCTGAGAGCATCGTGCCCCCCATGGGGTAGGAGGTGGTACCAGCTGGAAGCCCAGCCCACACCCCAGGCTGAGCTGAGGGGCGCTATGACCCACCTGCTGAGAGCTGCAATGGTGGATGCGGGCTATGTGCCCCGAGGCCCGAGGAGGCAATGGCTGGCAGGGCCTTTCCTGGGAAAGGAAAGGGCAGGGCCTTCCATACCCCAGAGAGGCAGAGCTGGGCCTGACTTCTCTTAGAGCTGGTAACCAGAGGAGGCTCAGGACAGGCTCGTGTCAGAACGCTCCAGACGGACGGGCCCTCCTGCTTGATACCCCTCTTGGGGGAGACCCGCTCAGCACCTGCAGAGACTCTGGGGTGGTCTGTCATGGGCACCCCTCACCCCAGGCCAGCCAGGCCCTCCCTCCTGTGCTGGGGCTGGCAGAGTCAGAGGGCACGAGGATTCCCTGCCCATGTGACACCTCCCTGGGGCCCCTACCCATCCTTGGGGCTGGGCTCCTTGTTGGCAAGGCACCCCACACTCTCTCCCCTCCACATCCACGGAGACTGAGAACACTTGGGCTCTCATTCCTAAGACGACCTCCACTCTTTGCAGCCTGTGCGGGTTCCACTCTGCCCCACAGCCCAGGAGAAAAGGAAAAAATGCAGCTGTGGGTCCCGTGACCCAGGGTTCCACCCTGCCTCCCTTGGGAATGGAGGTCCTGGCCCTGTAGGGCACCGTGCCCCCTCCTGCCCACCCACACCTCCACAGGGGGCCTGCTGGGCCAGGGCCAGCACTCGGTGGGTCAGAAGAGGCTGGGGGCGGCCTGGGCAGGTGTGTCGTGGTCCCGGATGTACTGCAAGATGTCCATCTCATCCATGGCTTGGATCTGCTGCTGTGGCTTCTGCTGCCCAGCCACCGCTTCAGACGGGCCTGCTTTGAGGGGAACAGCTGGTTTCCTGGGTAGCACTGGCTTAGCTGCCACTGGTGGCTTGGGCTTAGGCTGGGGCTTGGGTTTGGGCTCAGCCCCCAGGTTCAGAATCTGGTCCAAGTCCTCTTCAACTCTAGGGAACCAAAGAGAGGAGCCCTGAGCACAGCCCTTCCCCACAAAAGGAGCAAGAGCCCCCAGGCCCCGCCCACCCCGGCCTGCCCACCCATCCTGCCCCAGAGACCCCAAAGTCCAAGGCTCTCCTTCCTTCCAACACAGCACAGCGGGGGGGCAGTGGCCCCTCGCAGCCTCCTGAGAGTCGCTCTTCAGGTGACCCCACTCTAAAGACGCTGCCTTCTTCAGAGCACTTTCCTTCCAACGGCTCTAGAAAGAACTACCAGCCACATGTTCAGAGTTCTCCTCTGGCCCCAGCGCTTCAGACACATTATCTTTTTTCCTCCCTCCCCTCCCGCTTAGACACGTTATCTTATTTCATCCTCAGAACACCCTCTGGGAGGTAAAACTGTGTTTCCACCTAGCAGATGGGGAAGCTGGAATCCCAGGAGGCCAAGTGGCCCCGAGAGGACAGTATGTGGCAGTGACTGAGTGGGAAGGAAGCAGGATGTCGGCCCACGGAGCTGAGCCCTCATCCGAATCAAGTTCAATGAGGGAAGAATAAACTCGGCTCTGAGCCGCGGTGGGGTGGGGGTTGGGGGACCTGCCGCCAGCTCCCATGGAGGAACTCGATTCCTGGAGACCAGAGCGCGGCAGGAGAGTCGCTCAATCCACTTCACACACTCGCCCACACTCAGCACTGTGCTGACCGTCCGTCACGGCCAGGGATTCCCATGTTCATTAACTCGTCTAATAATCTCAAGACACTGTCTAGTGGCAGAGATTAGCTCCATTTCACAGATGTGAAAACTGAGGGAATGGCAAAGGGCCTTGCCTCAGGCCCCACAGCCAGCGAGAGCGTGAACAGGCCTCGGCCCCCGTGTGGCTGGCTCGCCAGGGTGGACTCGCCTTCCTGGGGTACCCAGGTTCCCGCCTAACAGTGGGGTTTCTCCTGTGTCTAATGGGTAATGCCACGGGATCATTCGGCCGTGCCAGGTCAGGCTGGGGGAGGGCAGAGGCACTGAAGGCGGAAGACTGGGTGGCACCTGGCCTCTCCAAGCTTCGGTGTCCTCATCTACAAAATGAAGAGTGACAGCATCACCCGGCCGGGCAGCACGGCACCACAAGCAGGAGTGGCTCCCACTCATCACCTCCAAAACTCCTTCATCAGGCGCCTCAGGCCACTCCACACCCCTGGTCCTCAGTTTCCTCATCTGTAAAGTGGGCTACTCCTGCTCTGCCAACCTCATAGGGATTCTTATGAGGATCAAATAAGAACAAATGGAAAGTCTTTTCCAAACGTAAGGGAACACTGTCTGTGTTGATCTCTGCTGACAGCCACAGGCGCTGAGCAAAACATAGAACGCAGGGAGCAGCCTCCTCGATGCTCCATGCAGGGAACCCCCAGCCCGGCCGCTCAGACAGGAGCCACGTCATTGCAAAGGTCTGCAAAGAGCTTACTGAGGACAAGAGAAGGGAGTGAGCTCATGGGTCAGAGCAGGCTGGGAAGGATCCCTGGGAAACGGGGCTTTTAAGAAGGATGAGCCTGGCAAAACTAGGGAAAGGAAGGAGGGAATTCTGGAGACCGGAGCAACAGAGAGCAAAGGCCGGGGGTGGGAATGAGCACAGACAGCAGGAACCAGGCAGGCTCAGGAGCTGCCCTGGACAGTGTATCCCAACAGCGGGAACAAGAGTGTTGATCCAGCTCAGATATCAGTAGGGCTGGGGAGGGGCAGGTACCACTGGTCAGAACAAACCCTGGCACCCAAGGCCTGGAAGAGGCCTGCGTGGGTGTGGAGGTGCCCAGCACAGCCCCCCAGAGGGGCTGCCTGCCAGGTACCAGCTGAAGAAGGGGCTCGGGATGGCCCTGCCTGCTTCCTGGGTCTACCTGCAATATGGCACTGACCCCAAAGAGCTCAGAGTCTGCTGAGCACAAAAGTGAATGAAAGGTGTCCTTGCCTTCCAGACCCAGAGGGACCAGACCAAGAGAGGCCTTCCTGGAGAGAGCGGCTACCTTGGGGTCGAGGCGATTTCGGGAGGCCTCACCCATGGACAGGCTGCTCCTGGCAACCTCAGCCCAGATGTGCCCCAGCTTCTTCCCAGTGGTAGCCCTTCCTTGACTGCCGTGGGGCAGGTGCTGGCTCCCCCTGCGTCCTCCACTGGAGGCTGAGGGTACCCAGGGAAAGCTCAAAGGGACTGAATTATCCTCAAACAGGGGCCCTTAGGAACATAAAGCAGCAGCGAAAAGCTCACGTCAGATTTCAGGCTTATCCTGCTTGGCAAAGCAGTGACTCTTTGGAACTAATCAGCAGCTGGATTTGCTCCGAGGTGGGAGGTGTGTGTGGGTGGCCAGCCACGGGGAAGGCAGTGCAGCAGCTCTCAGGGTGTAGGTGGCCGCACAGGTACCCCCTTTCCAAGCACCCCCTCTCTCAAACTGGGCTCCCTGAGTCGAGGCTAGGAAGGGGTCTTGCCAGCACAAGGGCCAGCTCCCCCTCTCGTCCAGCCCCAGCTGGTGTGAGGGGAGCGAGCAAGGGGCACAGGAGCTCTGCAGACCCCGCCCCACTGCCCGGCCCCTGCAGAGCACATAACTCAGCTGAAGACCGAAACTGGAGGCCTGGCCTTGGGGTGTGCCCAGCGGAGGGAATGGAGGCTTCTAGACTCCAAACCCTGCTTGGTGTACCACCTCATGCTGCCTCGGGACAGCTGAGGCCAGAGACAGGCTGCGTGGAGGGTGGAAGCATGAATGAATGATGACCACCATTACTACCCGGAAGCCCAGTGACTGCCCAGTCACAGGCAAGACAAACCACAAAACGTGGCTCCTGCTCTCAGGAAGCTAATGCTTTCACAGCAGATGTCTGCCAAAGGGGAGGCATCCGCTTCCCCACCTGTGAAGGGACGACGCAGCACTCACACCCTTTGAGTGGTGACTCCCAAAGTGCTTTGTGGGATGCTTAGCGGCACTACAAAGGAAAGGTCCCAGGGACCAGTGAGAACGAGAAGTGCTGCGCGGTGTCTGCCCGCACCACAGGCCTGCAGAAGGCCCGCCTACCGCGGGCATTCCCTGGCCCATCTGGCCACAGAGTCCCTTTGAAGGAAGCCTGTGACGCCCCACCGTACCACGTTCTGCAGAACGCGGGGTGGGAAGTAATGGATTTAGGACAAACTAGGCCAGAAAGGCCCCAGGAGAGGTGCCCCATGGGACACACGGGCTCCTGCATGTGCTCGGCCTGGGCCTGCCACTCCCCGGGCTGACTCTAGCACTCTGTGGCCCGTGCCTTGGTTTCCCCACTAATGAAATAACAATAACCCTGGTTTCCTCCCAGCCTGCTGGGATGTCAGGAGCGAGGCCATGGGATGCGAGTGAGCAGGTGCCAGGGGCCTCGGGGAGATGTAAACACAAGAAGCTGTCACGGTGACTCAGGCTTGGCGGGCACTCGGAGGGCTGATAGCCCAAGGCTGCTAACGAGGGGTGCAGATGACAGCCTCCAGGGACCGCACGCCTCAGTGCCACACAAACGGTTCCTGGAAAGAGGCAGCTTGGTTTCCCGTGAATCACCAAGCACAGCCCTGTGTCCCGGGGTTGAGGAGGAGATGCAGAAAGGCACAACGCCAAGCTTGTGAGACCGCGGCTGGCGGAACAGAGGCCCAGGGAGAGCCAGGGGCCGGGGTGGGGAGGCAGATCGCACGGCCAAGCGCTCAGAGTCCCCGATGGAGCGGTGACCTTTCCCACGCTCCATGTTCTACAAAATGGAGAAAACAGCACCTACCTGAGGGGGCTGTTGTGAGGATTAAATAGGGCGGCGTGTAAGCAGGCTAGCTAACTGGCACGCAGCAAGCGCTCAGGAAATAGGGGCTGTCACTTGCACACGTTCCACGTGACGGATGGGGCCTCGGGCCCCTCCCTTCTGTAAAGCCCGATGACCGGACCCTGTTGGAGACCGGCCGGCGCCCAGGACACCTGCGCCCTGCTCCCTGGTGGGCTGCGCGTTACCAAGAAGCAGTTTTATTTGTTCCCAAACCCAACTGTGCCAGTTATACCTGCCCTTGTGATTATATAACTTCATCATTCCTTATGTAAACTGTTGAGATGTGAGTGCGAAAAAGAAAAAGGCTGGTTGTGCATGTGAAGTCTCCTTTCTGGAACGGCTGAGCTGCCCTGGGCTGCCGGTCTCCCCCGAACCCCCTCACCGCCTCCTGGCCAGCTCGCGCCCACAGAGCCCTGCCTCTGACAGGCCCGGTTCCCCCACTTCGAGGTCAAGGCTGGGGAATTGCCGCCACATGGAGTGGGCCCCTGGCCCTGTCCCGGCCACTCTCAGAGCCAGGGAAGTGCTGATGTTGACGGGCGGTACCTGAACAGCTCCTCGGAGGTGTCCCTGTGGCCCGAGCTGGATGTGGGCCCTCCACTCTCACGGGGGGCTGGCAGCAGCAGTAAGGAGTCACCCAGGGGGATGGCGCCGCCAAGGTCAGGATCATCAAACAGCTTCAGGGCTGCAGGAAAGGAGGCGGCAGGTGGTCAGAGGAAGTCCTGGCCTGCTCAGCTGCCCAGGGTGCTGGGTGGGGAAGGCCTGGTCCAGCCTCCCGCACGCCCGGGAGAGCATGCAAGGGACGAGCAGAGAACCACAGCAATGGGAGCAGGTAAGGGCAGGAGGAAGGCAAGAGGACAGGAGCTCACTGATGGCCTGGGTCAGGGGTCTGTCACAGCCTCACCCTCCCAGCACCTGGGCCAGTCAGCTGACAGCCTCACCCCAGTTTCAAGTCCTCGAGGGCTTCCCACTGCCTTGAGGAGGTCTCAGCTTCTTGGGCTCGATGCGCCAGGCTCCTGAGGTCCAGGCCAGCTGGATCTCCTAGCTCGCTCCCCGTGCACTTACCGAGTGCTGCCCACCGGACAGGGCCACACTGTGCTGGGACACAGTGGTGAGCAGACACTGCTCTGGCCACAGCCACTGCCCTCGGGGAGCCTGGGTCTCCTCCCCACAGGCTCTCCTGGCTGAACTGTGCAAGGCTGCCCTTTGAGGACACAGACGGTGGCCTCTGTTCCTGGGATGGGTATATTTCTCGAGCCGGCCTGGCAAACTCCAGCTGACCTTCCAGGATCCAAATCAAGTGGAGCCCACGACCCACCCTGGGTCTTCCCAGGAGTCCCCGAGAGCTGACGCTTCTGCTCGGCCCCGCCACAGACTTATACTACTCTGAGGCCCTGCAGACGGGGACTCCTCAGCCTGTCCTTGGGCCTGGCCCTGGGTGGTTGCTCAGCAAGTGCTGGCTGAATTAGTGGTCACGGCAACTTCCCCGAGGGAGGACCTGGGCAGGCGTGAGGGAAGGTCAGAGCCAGGACGGAGGAGAAGTCCCAAGGCTCCTAGGCGTCTTTTTTGCCTCCTCTGCACAGGGCCCTCCAGGGCAGTCTATGCGGGCGACACAAACTCTCATTAGAATCTAAGCTACAGAGCTGCACGCAGCCCAAGGAAGGCCAGCACCCCCTTCACACCCAACGGTGCCTGGAGGGCCCAGGCCCCACATCTGGCCACAGATATGATGAAGGCACTTCTCAAAACAACAAAGAAAGCTGCCCTCTTCTTCTGTGGGATGTTTAGAATAAACATACAGCCAGGGAATGTTCCAGGCCATGGGGACCAAGCATGAGGCTCTATTTCTCCTGCAGAAAACCTCCGTAACCTGAGTCTGTATCACGCCTAAGCAGGACAAGGGGAAGATGTGTGTCCTATTCACACACGGTGGGTCCAAAGCCCACTCGGTGACATAGGCTGGCCGTCAAGAGCACACCAGTAACAGAAGGCTCACACCCTGAGGGCCTACTTACGGTCTGTGGGAGGCGCATCCTGTGCGGGGCCCTGTGGGGAGAGCTTCCTGCCCGGGCCAAATAGCTTCTCGTCAGGGTCCACCTCCTCGTCAAAGATGGTGAGCCGCGGCGAGGGCCTGGGCTTCACGGCCACTTTAGGCTGTTGCTTGGGCTTCTTGGAGCTGAACAATCACAGACAAAATACAAGGCTGAAGACTTCTCAAGAGGGTTCAGGTGGCCTGGGTGACTCACACAGGGCTGGGTCCTGCCAGAGGCCGGCTGGACGCCAAGGGCCAGAGAAGACCAGGCCAGGAGGGGCCTCGGGGAGGCCTGGAGTGGCCCACCACAGCAGTCCACGTGAGCGGACCACCCAAAGTTGTTCCAAAAGCTCTAACAGCCTGACACCAGGCAAAGGGAAGAACAGGTTTCCCTTCCCAGGGAGGAAACCAGGCCGGCGGAGGGAGTTGAGAGGAGCAGCTTTCCCGGTGACCCCGCAATGGAGAGTGAGACTCCTGCCACTGCAGGTGGCTGTGCCCTGTGCCTGGGAAATGACCACTGACAGGAGGAGCAGGTGGTCGCCTGGCCTAGACACTGGCTGCCAGACAACTCCAGCCCCTAAAGCCCACTCAGGCCTCGGGCCTGCTGCGTAGCACAGGCCAGAGAACGTGCTCTTCTCCCCAGGGTGGAGGCGGCCACCTGGGCTTGGCACTCGGGGGCCGGGCTCAGAGAAGCACGCTCCACAGCCACTCGGAAATGGGGGGACGCAGTCGGAGGCCACACACCTCAGGGCTGGGGCCTTGGTGAGTGTCCTTTTGTTTACCTTGAATGGTGTAACCACCACAGGTCTAGCAAATACTTAAGTTCCACGGAGCAGCCCCCTCCTGCAGGAAGCCCCTCTGGGACTCAGAGACCCCCTGGGCTCTGCCACCCCGGATCCTGCCACCCCGCGCTTGCCCACTGGCTGAGGAGGTCCTGCTCTGGGCCAGACCCTGCTGTGGGGAACCGGGAGGGGGCACGAGGGAAGCTTCTGGGGCATGGGAGCGCTTTATTTTTTGGTCCAGGAGGTGGCTACAAAGCAGGCGTGTAAAGAGTCACAGAGCTGAATGCTCATGATCTGTGCACGTCACTGTAAGTGATACCACCAATAAATAAACAAACTGGGTTTTATGTTAACAAGTTGACCCAATCCCTACTGCTGATGCTTACATTAGCCATTTTAAAGTTCCTGCGAATTACAAGAATACGCTCTTTTTACTGGAAACTGGAATTCCATGAGCCTGTCTGCCTGGCGGGCAGTTCCATTGGACTGAGGTCACCATGTGAGTTCACGCTGGCAACACTACATGGCAAAACTGCTCCGAGGGGCTGGCCAGGGCCTACACAAGGCTACAGATTAACCAGTGGCCGATAAAAATAGCAGGGTGGCCCTGGTGCTGGAGGTGCAGGGCCCTCCACGGTGACCATGGAGGAGGTGAGATGGGGAGGAGCTATGACAGCTGGGAAGGCACCCTGCTGGGAGGCCGCAGCTCAGAGCACCCCTCCGGGCTCAGGGCCCAGTCCTGGTGGGAGATCTCTGTCAGGCCCATTTGCAGGATGAGGAAACAGTGGTTCAGAAAAGCTGAGGTTCTCCCAAGGGCACGCAGGTGGGCAGGCAGGCTGGGGCTGGAATGAGGGCAGTCATACTCGTGATCCTATCCTCTTGCTCCCTCCAAGTGTCCCACAAGCGAGAAGGTGATATGGGATGGGGCAGGGATCCCAGGATCCATCCTGTTGTTCTCTAGGGGGAGTGTGGCATGTACCAAAGGTGTGATGATCAGCAGAGACACAGCTGCAGGGACTATGCCAGGAAGGCCCATCTGCTCGGCCCCTGAACTCTCCCTACCCTAGCACAGGCCACCAGGGACACGCCTCTGTTCTGTACGACCTGCGGGCCCTGTCTATGGCGCTGGGGCGAGGCGGAGGGGGCCCAGGCTCCCCATCTTAACTGCAAGTGCTTTCCGGAAACCTTCCGCCTCTGCTCCCTTGGCCTCCCCTCACACCCGGAGGAGTCAGGGCTCTCCTGCTCTTCCTCAGACATCTTCCCCTCACTCTCACTGAACAAGCAGAGCCAGCCTGGCTCTCACGACCCCTTGGAGGTAGGTACCAAACAGGCCATGGTCCCTTGGGGCAGGCCCACAGAGATGGCCGCAGCCGAGACTGCTGAGTCAGAAACCCCCGGGAAGCTGTGTTTGCTCCCCTGTGGAATTCAGGATTGGTCAGGGCTGGGAGCCACTGTTTCGCCCGGTGCCTCCCTTCCCTCGGCCCTTGCTCCGGATCTGGCAGGGACTGCAGCAGTGAAGGGCAGAGAACCGCCCCCTACCCAGCTACAGTTTCCAGGGAGGGCAGGCTGAGGCCACTGTGCAGCCTCTGCCAGCAGCATCACACCACATCCCCACTGCCCTGCGCAGAAACAAGCTCCTGGGACCAAACTCGCATCCCACTCAGCCTACGGGCCCCATGGGATGGAGCTGGGGGGCGAGAGGCTTCCCACTGACCAGAAACCAGAGGAAGCACAGAAAGAGACTCATCTGCAGAACAAGGAAGTGAGAGCACGAATGTCGTGAAGTCCCTGGAGAAGCCACACGGGATTCCAACGATGCCCATCTTCTACCCACATCTGGTCCTGACAGCACAGATCAGCCCTGACTCCCCTTCTATGTGAGTTTTCCTCCCCGACTACATTAATGCCATTGTTTTTCTCCCTAGAGACAGTTTTGATCTTTTGTCATCTTGATCTGAAATAAAGTGGGTCTGCAGTACCTGGTGGCCACTCAGTGAGGCAGGGTCTGCACTCTGTCCCACCCTGCCGGGCCATCCTCTCTGTCTCCCCAGCTCTCCAGACCCACCTCAAGGGGAGACAAGGAACAAGGGGAAACATGGGGCTTTGGCATCTCAGAGCCCCAGAGTCCTGTCCTGATTGGCCATAAAAGCTTAGGCTCTGGGGACGTAGTAGTGTGCCTGGTCCCAAGCAGACGTTCCATAAATATTGGACGAAAGGACAGATGGACGGATGGGTCGGTGGATGGATGGAGGAGAGGAGGGAAAGATGGACAGATGGATGAACAGGTAGACAGGCAGGCAGTCTGTCTAATTCAGACTTATGTTTACCTATCCCCCCGGGGAGGAGGGAAAGGCAGTGAAGACAGATGGGTTTCAGCCCTAGTCTCAGACAGGGCCCTGCACGTGGAAAGCGCCTCCACGCCACCGCTCCTCCTCCAGAGATCTCCCCGTCGACTGCACTGGTCTGTCTGCCAGCGCCTCAGCCTTCTGCGAGCAACCCACCTGCCCATTCCCTCATGAGACCCGGCTATGACCAGTGCGCACTGGGCTCCTCCCACCTGC
Organism: Propithecus coquereli; assembly: GCF_000956105.1. Lineage (NCBI taxonomy): Eukaryota > Metazoa > Chordata > Mammalia > Primates > Indriidae > Propithecus > Propithecus coquereli. Next base: position 2,888,213 of record NW_012149841.1, on the reverse strand, counting down.
AAGAGCCTGCGCTGAGGATGGGGGCACCGAGATGAGTAAGACCCGCCACTGTCCTAAGAAGCTCACGGCTAAAGACACGGAAACAGATCATTGCCACCAATGGGCACCAACTGCCCAGGACCCCAGGGCACATGTATTCCACTCCGTCACAGTGGAGCACAGATTTAGGAGCCATCCAGCCCCAGGGCTCAGGGAGGGCTTCCTGGAAGAGGTGCTGTGGAGGTGGGTGGTGACCTCACTGGACTCAGGGCAGAAGAGCATCTCAGGCAAAGGACCTGCGCGTCACTGTGTGAGGCTCCGGGCAGGGGCAGGGGGTGGTGACTTGGGCATAGCTGGAACCCGTAAGCCTCTGAGGGACCCGTCCCGTTTGCAGCATGGGCAGCGCCTTGAGGGGACAGGGTGAGAGCCAGGTCCTCCGTGGAAGCTTTGCTCAGGGGCCACGGAAGAAAGACCAGGGCCTGGGCCAGGGAGCAGTGGCAGCGTGAGGGGGAAGATGGGCCCGGGACAGCTGCAGGCGCAAACCTGCTTATGAAAAGGGATCAGCTTGCGGAAGGGAACTGTCTAGGATGGCCCGGACCTCTGACCTCAGCGACAGGGTCAGCAGTTCCACGTGAGGTGAGTCACTCAGTCACTTCCAGGGCTAACACCTCAGGGATACCCTCTCGGCCCTCCCTCCTTCTCCGCTCCTGCGTCAGCGCCCACCCGTCCTCGCCCACCCGGCTGTCTGAGGGCCCCGGACGGCTCTGCGGTACCTGTCCGCCAGCCCACCCTTTGCACCGACAGGAGACGATGCCCCTCACTGACGTGATGAAGAATGCCCTCTTCTTCCTTTATCAAAAGCAAGGCCAGTAATAATTAGACTCTTGTCACCACAGATGGGGCAATAGGGGTTCAAACAGAGAGGTCGGCACTGAGAGGATCGGTGGCTCCTAGCTTCCCTCTGAGCAGGGGCTCATCTGAACTTGTGCAGGTCCTGAGGCCCTGCGCAGGTTGCACGAGGCAGGTGGGGGTCAGGGGGTGGCGGGTTCCCGGATGGGTGCAGGCGTGTGCAGGCATGTGCGTGTTGTATGCACATGTGTGCAAGAGCAGACACCAGCTTTCCTGCTGTGTGTGCCTGACAGAAGACAGACGCGCAGACCAGGCCGCGTTCTGCAGGCGGGCGTCAGCACATGGGGTGAGAGGCGGCAGCTGCCACGGCTGACAGCTCCAAAGCTCTGACAGGCTGAGATGCGGCCCTGCTCCCCGTGGCTCAGGCAGTTCTGGTGACAGTGATCGACACATGAGAGCATCCACCCCTCTGGCCACCCAGGGGGCCTGTGGCACCATTCCCAGATGTGCCCACCCACATAGCGGACCACCAGTGGGCACCAACTGCCCAGAACCCGAGGGAATGGGCATGGTGGAGGCTTCTCCCAGACACAGCCAGCTCTACCAGGTCTGAACAGAAGACAGCAGATCCTTCCACAGCCAAGGAGCAAGGACAACATGACTGTCACCATCAAAGCCAGGGTGATGCTTAACCAAATGTGGAAATCACCCTCCTTCCCAATGATGCAACTTTCCTGCTTTAAAATAAAGCACTTTTCATATTTTAATCTTAAATCCAGCTATTTGAGTTTTTTAAAGAGAAAATTCTCAGAGTGCCAATAAAGGAACTTCTGAAATGTGTTCCAGGACGGTGTTATCTGTAGCGGCGTTCCCTGGAGAAGTGATCACAAGAGTGAATCGCCAGAGGACAGGCAGTCACCTGGTCCAGGCCAGCCTTGTGGGGGTGGGGGCTTCAGAGAAGGGCTGGAAGGAAGGATGAGCACGGTCTCCACAGCCGAGCTCCAAGGCAGAGATGAGAGCCCTGGGAAGTGCCCGCGTGGGTGGAACTTGGCACACTGAGTGTCCAACCGCTGGGCAGTGGGCACACGGCATGGGTCTGGGGAGGAGTCGGACACCTCCCGCAGGGCCTGGGGAGGTCCTGTCCTTTGCTGAGGCAGGAGCCACAGAGGGAAGCGGGAGAACCTGAATAGCATCTGGGCCAGTCCTTTAACTTCGGGTGTATTTCCTTCTCTGGTAGACGGGAAGGAGGCAAGCGCAGGGAACTGTTCTGGAAGCTGCACAGTGGAGCAGCTGGTGGGTGCAGGACGGTGACAGGGGCCTAGGGTCCCGGGAACTGCTTGACGGTGTCCAGGCTCATTCGTGTTTCCACCCAGACTTCGCCGTGGGCTTTAAAAAGCAAATGGGGCCAGTCTGGGTGGGAGCCGCCATGGACACCTATCATTTGCTGTGGCCCCAGGGTCATTCTCCAGGGGTCTCTCAGGCTACTGAGCCCTGCCCTGAGGGACCAGGACCTCAGTGACAACCCCACTTTGGCTTGGGGTGATGCCGTTTCTCCTCCACGCAGGGGTCAGAGGCCGCGCCTCACCCCTCATGGCACCGGCGCCACCATGGAACCAGGCTGGGGGCTCAGCAGTTCCACAGCAGGCGCCCAGCCCGCTCGCCCGCTCACCCCGACAGCCTGCCCGACGAAGGGACAATGGCCACACCACGTATAAAAGCAGAACTCTGACCCACGACCTGCGGCAACCAGCCCAGGAAGCCAAACCACAACTCCTGTAGCGTCGGCCCAAGGCAGTGGACGCCGGATCAGTAACTGCCAGTTGCCCTAATTCTACTCCATTTGCAAGTCAGTAAGACCAGCCAGAGAAAGCCGAACACGCTCCCCTACCCGATTACAGGACACAGGACACCCCACCTCTCGCTGGCCGCCTCCAGCTCCCCCAGGCCAACGACCGCCAGCCAGCACACACCTGAGCCACCCCTTCGTCCTCTACAAAGCGCCCCACTCCCGCTGCTGTGGTGTCTCTGCCAAGCGCAGGTGCTGGGGGCTGAGTCCTCCCTGGCTGCAGCAAGCGCTGAGCCAACAGCCCCGGCCTGCTCTCCCGTGGGTGCTCTTGGCTGACGCCCACACCCAACGGCACCCCAAATGCTGACATGACCGATGGGAGGCCGGCTCTGCTGAGGAGCATTCCCATCACCCACGTCATCAAACCAGAGAGCAAATGAACGAGGCCGAGAAGGCCGTCCCCAGGCACAGGTGGGGGCACAGTCTGGGGATGAAAGGAAAGTCCGGAGGCAGCAGGAGACCCAGCTCCCGTTTCCACACAGCTCCTGTGTGACCTTGGGCGGGTTCCTCAATTGTAACAACAGAGAGACTGGATTTGACCTCTCGTTTGCACAGTTTAAAGCTCTGCCTGCTAAGAGTATTCTGACCTGCCAGAACTTGCCGCAAGGGTCCTGGTGCAGCAGGCAGGACAACGGCAAATGGGACCTCCCAGGAGTTCATCTCCCAAGGAGTCAGCAACCCTTTCACCCCCTCGAGGGCTCAGACAGGCAAGTCACTTCCTCCCAGGGACAGAGGCTGCCCTGCCCCCAGGAGGGCCGTGCAGGAGAGCCTGGCAGGTGTGCTGGTCTCCTGGCAGGAGGCAAAGCCACCGTGCACACATCAGGTGGTGCTGCTGTCTGCATAACCACCACAGGAAGCAGACAAGCTGCCTTTCACATTCCAGCTGCTGTTTAAAACACACAAAGAGCAAAGTAAATGTGAAATAGTGTTAGCATTTATAAAGGAACTTTCTGGTAGTGCTTCTTCTGGTTTTACCCTTTTAACCACCAGGCCTGGCCTTGGTCCCTACTCTACAAAGGAGGAAACTGAGGCCCCAAGAAGTTGAGCAGTCCACCCAGTGCCCACAGCTGTTAAGGGGGAGAGTGGGGAAGTGAACCTGGGACTGTCCACCTCTAGCCCCACTCTAGGCGTGGCCACATGTCCTGGGGTGTCCAGCCTTCCCACTCGCTGTCAAGCCATGCTCTAAGGGGCTCTGACCTTCTGCAAGGCTGCTCAGGAGGTGGGGCTGAGGCTGGGGACAAAGATCCAGTCCCCACTCCTGTCCCAGCCGGGCTGATTCTGCTTCGTTCTGTTTTATGTATAGCGGTTCTGTAGATTTCTCTGGAGCCAAAGATGTTGCTAGTGAACTTAAAAAGCAGAAACTGCTGTTCTGTCTGCTGTCCCTAGTAGTCTGTCCATTCAGGCTGGGTTTTGTGCAGTGATCGCGATGGGGAATGCAGCTGGTCTAACACACTGTGCTGTTGTGATCACTGGAACAGCTCAGGTGGAGTGTCACCTGTGTGATGTTGCAGGGTGGCTGCGTTGCCCACCTCCTGCATTCCTCATGGCTTTGGGTCCCTGGCCAGGTCAGGGCTAAGTGCCACAAAGGTGCAAGGTAAGGCCCAGCCGCCCTGGCTCACAGCCCCCACACAGCAAATAACTGCCCCCAGGACGGCACACCAGGGAGCTCCCCTTGCAGGCAGCTGGTGGAAGAGGGAAGTCCCAGGCCTGGGCAGGAGGAGGTGGGGAGCAGAGAGCGAGGAAGGGCCTTCCTGCCCATTCCCTCTGTCTGGCCCTGGTGGGCGGCAGACTGTGATGACGGCTGACCTGCTACGCTGGGGGCCTAGTTCCCTTCTGGCATCTCCAGGACTTTGATGGAGTTTGGTTTCTGGGGCTTCTCAAACAGGAGCTTGCCCAAGAGTCACCTCAGGAGCTTGTTAAAACACAGAATCTGGGGTCCCCCAGGTTGAGGGAGCCTGGAATCCACATCTCTCCCGAGCTCCTGGCAGTACAGAGTCCCTAGCTGGTCCCTGCCGTGCTGGTGGCCCCAAGGGGAGCCCTGGGTGCCCAGGCTTGGACAGAAGGAATAACGAGGCACAAGCCCGGGGGCGCCATGCTGATACTCAGCAAGAGGCACCCAAGGGAAGCAGCTCCGAACCCCACTGGCTCCCTCCCTGGCTCACCCTGGGACTGTCTCACTTCTACATCTTGGGTTAGCAAATCTGGGGGCACCTGGCAGTGTGCCAGGGCATTCCAAACCACAGAATCACCCCAGAACAGAGATTTCATCTAAATATAGAGAGTAAGATGTTATTTTTATACTAAAATATACGTGGTGATTTTATGGAAAATGATGCAAAATCCATACAAAAACACTACAGTAAAACACAGCGTTCCAAAGAAACATCCAGCTTCACCACTTGAGGCTGTGGCATGGGGCCCTGGGCGCCGGCTCCCCCTTTGCGGGAACCCAGCCCTGTAGGCAGGTGCGTTCATACAGGAACCAGCCGGCCTGGAGGGAAGCTGAGAGTCCTCAGGGACCCAGGGCCTGCAGGGGGACGCCCTGTGCACAGGGAAAGAGGGCAAGGGAAGAGGTGGGAGAGGGCAGGCACTGTTGGGGGGCAGGGTTTGTGAAAGTAGGGGGGCCCTTCCCAACAGAGGAGGTTTCAGCCCTTAAAGAACCCTTTACTGGGCTGGTACACTGAAGTCCCCAGAGGAAGCTGTGGAGGCCTTGCATGTATCTGGGGGAAAAGAAAAACAGAATTAAAGCTCTGTATGTGTAAAAGTTCCTCAAGTCATTGCCTGAACTAGCCAAAGCCTATGGAAAACACAATGTTCCAAGCAGGGGCCTGGCAACGCCACTTACAGCACGTCGCCCTAAGGGACGAGCAGAGTACAAAGGGACAAGGATATTTACTGATCTGGAAAGACCTATTAAACAGTACGCACAAGCTGAAAAAAAGCAAATTACTGAATGGCACATATAACACACTCCCATTTTGGTAACAGGATGTGAACATTCAAAAGTGAATTTAAAAATTCATGGGGAAAGGACTTTTACCCAAGTTTTCAATTTTTCTATACTAATTGTGTATTATTTGAGTCACAGTGAAAAACATTTCCAGTAGAGTATTTCCAGCAGAAGGCAGAACCATTAGGGTAGAACTTCAATTTTCTCTAAAACACAGACTTAAACACGAAAACCACGTACGACACGGAATGGAGATGCTGACGGAACGCGCGGGGAAAACGCAGAGTGCGCGGCGGGGCTGCACTGTGTCTGCAGTCAGGGCTGCGCCGCGGCTGGTCGGCAAACCCCAGCAGGTGAGGGGCGGGGCGGCCCGGGCTGGGCCGGCCCGTGAGGGCTTTTCTATCTTTAGTGCTCTCTAATGGAGTAAAAGCCCGTCTCCGCCCTAATCAAAACCAGCTTTAAGAGACAAAGAAGAGCCAGGCTAGCCTGGGCTGGGCTTTGTGCTGGCGACTCCCACCCGCCCAGGCCGCCCTGCGGTGGAGCAACAGCGCCCTGCCGCGGTCACGGCAGGGAAGGACCCAGGCCTGTAGCACAGAAACGGTACCTGCTCCAGGGAAGCCCAGAGCCAGGCCCAGACAGGAGCTTGGGCAAGGGGGGTGGGCACGGCTGGGAAACCAAGGCTGCCGTGTCTGCAGAGGAACGGAGGGGAGGGATGCACGCAGGACATGAGTCGCCTGCGAAGAACAGAACACCTCCCACCAAAGGGCAGGTGGTAGCACCATACGAAATTGTCAACAGGCCCCCCTGGGTCCGTGCAAGGCTGAGATGGAAACCCGGCTTTAAGGCACGACTCTGCCACACACCAGGCTCTGGCTAAGTTCCCGTTCAGCTGTCCTTGATTTTGCCATATGTGAAAGGGGTGATCTGAAGGCCCTGCCCGCCTCCCAGACTGCCCAAAGACCGCACTGAAGATGGCAGCAAGCCCGGGCTGTGCCATCTGCAGGCTGCACGACTGTGGACGAGCTACTGGACCCCAGGCTGCAGTTTCCTAACACACAAATGAGGCGCTGCCAGCACAGGCCTCTTAAGAGCTCCATTTCCTGAACTGTGCCCACGATGGATCCTGAAAGCAGTTTGACCTTTGAGTCATGACCTTTTCCAAAATATGAAACAGAAGAGAAAATGTCAGAGTACAATACACTTAGTAAGATCTTGTATGCGTTCCTGGAACTTTTGCTTCAGTTTTACGTGACATATATATACATGTGTACCCTGGGTCATGACATGCAATGTAATTTTTGCTGTGGGTCATAGCAAGTCGTTTTCAGAAACGCTGTCTTAAAAGATAAAATAAGATGATGCAAGCAAATGCTAACTTGGTTCCTGGCATTTAATGAGCTCTCAAAAAATGTTACTTATTATGCCTGCTGGAGGTGATGATACCAACTGTTGTAACATGGGTCCTTAAAAGAAAACCTGAGAGGAGATGGTCTTAAGCCTCTGGGATTGCTCTTAGGTGCTAAGCTTTCCTAGGACTCAGGGCCAGGCCCCTCGGAGGACAGAGCCAGGGGACGCAGCTGGGGGCAGGTGGTCCCAGGCTGGCTGACAACATCATCCCTGACAATCTGCTAATGAAGTAGGAAATTCAAGGCAGCATTTGCCAACCCCAAAGAGCATTTTCCTACCCAAAAAAGGAGCCACTTTGCTAAGCATGTCCTCCAGCCAAAGGCTGGCGCGAACCACCACGGTCCATCTCAGTTTGGCACTACGTGTGGTTTCTCAGAACAACAGAGAGCCCGAGTTCAAACAAAGCCTCGTCCTTACCAAAATAAAGCCCAAGAAGGGCCTTCGGGGCTTGGACAAGGCTGATAAGGAGTGGCTATTCCAGGCTTCTCCTGACATCACCGCCAGCCTTGCTGCCTCTCCCTCAGGGCCGCTGACCCTGCTGTTCTAGGACAAGGCCAGCCATAGGCTACGTAGGAACGGGAGGGGCCTGGCGGGGGGCACTCGATGCACCTAGGTGCTGCAGGTCCCTGCCCCCGCCCCCAGCCCTGTTTCTGCCGTGGCCTCCTGAGCACCGGGCACCTTTCCCCAGTGTGAATCCTCAACCCTCCATGCTGGTCTCACGGCCACCCTGCAAGGAAGGTCCGCGAAGGGTGGGCCATGTTTTAGTACCACATTCTGCACATCGTTTCAGCTAAACGTGCCTCTGATTTCTTTTTTTTTTTGAGACAGAGTCTCACTTTGTCACCTGGGCTAGAATGCAGTGGCGTCGTCGTAGCTCACTGCCACCTCAAACTCCTGGGCTCAAGTGATCCTCCTGCCTCAGCCTCCAGGGTAACTGGGACTACAGATGCCCACCACGATGCCTGGCTAATTTTTTCTATTTTTCTGTAGAGACAGGGTCTCACTCTTGCTCAGGCTGGTCTCAAACTCCTAGGCTCAAGAGATCCTCCTGTCTCGGCCTCCCGGAGTGCTAGGATTATAGGCGTGAGCCACTGCGCCCGGCCTCTGCCTGATTTCTAATTGGCTCTAATTCCTTCTAGAGCAGGACCTGCAAGACAGGGCTCCCTCCCCTGTTCCCTGAGGACTTCAGCGAACCTCTGAGGTTCGCTGTGTCTGTGTCTGTCAGAGGGGCCCTGGGAGCAATGTCTGCTTCCCCAGCCGCCTCATCTGACCTGCCCCTGCCCCAGAGTAGGGTCCACGCCGTGGGGGCTCAGGAGCAGCTCACTGGTTGACTGAAGGCAGTCAGAAGGCCAGGAAAGGAGGAGGGACACAAAGGCAAGAGAAGCGGGACACCATCCAGGAGGGAGTCCTGAGACCTCGGCTGGTCTGCTTCTTCTGCCCTGTCATGGTAGGGCGTGTACGTGCACACACATGCATGCACATGTGAAGGGGACATGGTCCATTGGCCAGGGTATTCCTGGACTCACTCCTCTTCCCTGTACCACATGCAGTTGGCACCGGTGGGTCACAAGTCCCTTTCACCCTTGTGACTCATGAGGACCCTACAGCCACGCTGCGGGGAGGCAGGGCCGAGGTGAGTGCTCCTGCTCTGCATGTGGCGAAGTAGGCCCAGAGGGCTGCAGTCACAACTGCAAGTCACACGGCTGGCGGGAGAACCCAGGTCTCCTGGTGCCAGTGAGGGTTCAGCAGCCTGGGCTACTGAGCTGTCGTGAGGGCCTCTGCCAGGCCTCAGTGCAGAGCCAGTGGCAAGGGACACCTCATGACCAGGGAGGGGAGGTGATACCTGAGCCCAGGCCCCAAGACATGGGCGATGCCGAGGGCATGCAGAGAGCCAGTCCCCGAGCATGCCAGGCCAAGGACTCGTGGTCCGGACCCCCGCAAGAGGGAGGAAGGGGTCATTTCCAGAAAGCCTGGGATAGGCAGAAGGGGGCCCTCTCGACAATGGGAGACCTACCGCATGATGCCCAGAGGATCCAGCACCTCCTCCTCCTCCTCCTCCTCCTCCTCCAAGGACTTCTCTACATCTTTGTCCTTCAGGCCCAGGGTGGGCGGACTCTCGCCCGCCACTCGGTCTTGCTGCTCAAAGAAGTCAAAAGCCTCCTCATCGCCCCCTGCCTGGCTGTGTGTGTCACCCAGGACAGAGGAATCTCTGTTGGTGAGACCTGCAGCCCCTGGGGATCTGGTGCCTGTGGAGGAAGACAGAAAAGAAGGGGCTTCATACCCAGCCCAGAGGCAGAGGAGGCCTCGCCACACTGCACCCAGGATTTGAGGCCGAGGGCTTCCTGCAGTTTCCTGGGACCAAACTCTTCCCTGAGCCAGGATGGCAAGGTCTGCGTGGATGGGAGGCAACCACCATTCCGGAGGCAGCCAAGTGCCTGCTGCAGCCCTCCGAGGGCTGATGGAGTGGGCACAGGACGGAGCTTCAGGACAAGACAGAGGCAGCGGTTCCTGAACCTCCGCAGCCCAGAGCCCGTCTGCACCGCAGGATAGCCGAGCCCGCCTCCACCGGGCTGGCGGTGGGGCAGACAGTGCACAGCGTGATTCAAGAAGAACCAGCACCTTCAGGACCACTTCACAGCCGTGAGGCATGGCAAGGAGCTCTGCCAGTCCAAACAGACAGAGACTGTGAACTCAATGCATGCGCACAGTGGGCACGTGGAAGATTCCAGAATAAACTGTGATCACTCCATTACAAACGGGCTTAGACCTGTGCTTCTCGAAGTGTGGTCGCAGACAGGCGTCCACAATGAGGTAAGTACAGAAAGGAATCCAGAAACTTCCATAGCTGCTTGGCATTATCATCACATCCCAGCATGCAATTCTGTATTCATGACAGTATCCGTCTGTGACAGGCTGGGAATGAGAAAGCCAGTCCTCCCCCACGGGTAGTTTGAGAAGTGTGGGTTGAATACTTGATCATCTCTATCCAAATAGTTACTGGGTAGCTTATTTGAAAGCATCAACTTTTTAAAAAAATCACACTGTAAGTAAAAAACTTACAGTGTCCGGCATACAGGATGTACTGCGTGATGATGATTATGTTGTATGTTATGCTGTTATAATATTTGGACAAACATGAAATAGCAGTCAAAATCTCAAGATCCTTCAATTTCATGTAATAAGCCTCACAGAATAGGCACTTTACATTTAAATATCACAAAACCCTATGAATGAGACCGTTAACTATCCCCGCATCTTAGAGATGAGAAAACTGAGGCTCAGCGTGGCTGGGGAGGTTGGCCCCCTCTGTGCTTTCTCTCCACGACAGGGGCGCCAAGACAGCTTGACATCTCAGGGACCCTAGACCTGTGAGGGGACATAAGAGTCCCAGGCCTTCTGCACATTCCCTGGCTTTGCTCTTTACTGCCCGCCCCTGACTTTTTTTCTTTTTCAATTAGTTTACTTGCCATCAACTTTGTTTTGCAAAATTCCCTTCTGTTTTGTAGAACTAGGAGATTCACAGTAGTCAGGAAAGGAGTTAAAGCTAAATAGGCTGATCTACCGATCCAAGGAGGGCAGCGGTCAGGGCTGAGAGTCCAGCACCACCAGTGGGGCCTCTCTCCACCCCGAGGGCACGGGAGAACCCGGCCTGCCCTGGCAGCGTCTGGGCCAGACTGGGGGACCTGCCCGGGGTTCTGGGTGTGCCGAGGGGTGGGGGTGTGACTTCAGCCACCATTTCCGTGTGGTGTGCTCTGTTCTAAGCGTTTCACAGGTATGAGCCCACTTAATCTCACCACCACCCGTCAGCCAGGTTATCCCCATCTTACGGATGAGAAAACTGCAAAGGGAAGAGGGGGTGGGACACTGATGGGAAGGGCCCGGCCCCGTCACTGAGGGGCTGGATCCCTGGGGCTGTGCCTCGGCCTGGAGGTGTGCCCTCCACTCTCCCCAGGGCCGGGTGGCAGGAGGTGGGCGGGTATTTGCATGTGTGATTATGCGTCAGGGAACCTCTAGGGATGGGGCTGACCAAGAAGGCCCGGGGTGGGGTCACACTGTGGAGATGCCGCCCTGTGAGCCCCATCTCACCCTGGACAGTCAAGTCAGTCCCTCGAGGGCTGGTCCCCTGTCCACCATCGGGCCCAGGGAGGTCGGAAAGGCCCACCTCCCTCAGCGGCCTGGCTGAAACTTCCTGGCTACAGAGGGCAGTGGTGGACCCGCCCCCTCCGGGCCAGGGCAGCGAGGCCCAGTTCTGGGCTGGGGAGACCTCAGGGACTCGGGACAGCGCCTCGGGTACCTAAGAATTCTAGCAGCTCTGGGCTGCCTGCCAACTCGGCATCCTTGGAGACACAGCGCAGAATGTCATTGAACACGGCTCTCCTTTCCCGGATGTCAGACTCCCCAACAAACAGGACCTTCCTGGGGAGCGGGGGGAGGCTGGCTGTTGCATAACGACTGCTCAGTTTCTGGTAAAACTCCTCAATCTCGCTGTACTTTTTGGAGACCTGGAATGAGAGGAGCATGCGGTTTTCTCAGTGAAGAGCGAGAGGGGGCGTTCCTCTCCCCCCAGCCAGAGGTCGGAGGCTGTGCTGGGCCACGGGAAGTGTGCTGTCTCCCTGCCTTGGGCTCTGGTACTTGACCTTCCTAGTCAACGGCAGGCTCAGTTACAAATGTCTTAATGGCCCAAGATGCAATAATGCTGCTGCTCCGGGCACTGTCACGTCCCAAGTAGACACTTTTGACACAGGGACCCCTGCCTGGCCTGTAGGTGGCCATAGCTGCCTCCATGCCAGGCTTCCAGCGCATCAGCAGGGTGATCTCACCATCTGGCAGGTGGCCAGGTCATCTTCCTGCAACACTGTGAGTCACCTTTTCTCAGCACAGACCTCTTGATCACCCTCCCGTGAGCAAGCGGCAGCCTTGGGCAGGTCCAGTTGGTGCAAGCAGTGAAGGCAGATATCACCGAAGCTGGCTGCCTGCCCTGCCGTCAGCCAGGACCCCTCTGCATGCCAGAACCTGGGTGAAGGAGGTGACCACGCCTCCCGCTAATCTCTCCCCACAACTCCTAGGCAGCTAAGTCTCCACTCACTCCCTCAGTAAGCTCCTGCTGCATGTACGCTCCACGCGGGGACATCCCAACAGGCTCTCGGTCTCGTGAGACAGCACGGCAGGTTCAGTGCTATCGCCATGGTCTGTAACCACGTGCGGGCGCTCGGAGAAGAGTCCCCTGCACTATGCACACCCCAGCCTAGCGCCCACCCTCTGCGCTGGGCTCCTCTGTGCTTTCCCCATAGCTGTGCCTTTCTCCCCGACTCTGTGGAGCGTGGAAGATGAAGCTGGGTCACTCCCAGGCCCAGGCTGGACCCCCACACACCACTGGAGTGCCGGCACGCGGCTCACCAGCAACACCACCCAGAACCCTCCGCCTGTGAAGGTTCTAGACACCAGAAGGTGACTGGGGGACTCCAGAACCCCCTCAACGGGGAGTCTTCTGGGACAGGGGGCTGCTGCCTGCAGCTGTCAGCACAGAGCCCGGCTCTGGAGCTTTTCTGAGAACGGCTGTCAGGAGAGGCAGGAGGATTCCTTCACAAAGTGGCTGGTAACAGAGGCTCCAACCTGGGCTGTCTGGAGTAGCTGGTGACTCCAGCCAGGCAGGCAGGGCAGGCTACGGTGGGGGCCGAGCGCCCCCTGCTGGCCTGACTGCTCCACGCAGGCTCGGCCCACAGACCAGCCAGTCCCGGGTGCTGGGAGCCTCCTTCCCCAGGGCTCTGGCGGCGTGAGGGCCAGGAGCTGTGAGGCTGGGTTCTGACCCCACACAGGGCCCACATCCATCAGTGTTGCAGCCAGGGCTTCTCAGGTAGCTACCTGCACCAGCAACCAGAGGAGGCCAAGTGAGAGGCACTGAGGGCGGAAGGAGCTGAGGGTGGGAACTCACGCTCATCTGGTGCCCCCGTGTGCCGGGCACCGGGCAGACAGCCCCCAACAGAAGCGTGTGTGTGCCTGCAAAACCTCCGCTACAGAGCCCCTGCCTGGGGGCCACTTTGACTCCGTGGTTAGCAATCAAATACATATGTATATTAAAACATATATGCCCCTTTAAGGAGTAGATGCAAAATGCTCACTAATTCTTTTAGCTAAATCATGAAAGTTCAAAGAGATTTCAGGCTTGGGGCACACTCTCTTGGGCTACACTATCAGATCCCACAAAAAATAAAGCAGTTCTCTTGCCCTTGTGGGTACTTCAAAATGAGAAGCCCTTGCACACACACGCACAGACTTCACTGGGCTTGGGCGCCACGGACTAGGAAAACGTGGCACTGGTGTGACACATGGAGGTGTTAATGGCAGTCTCATGAACACCAGCATGTGAGACCAGCCCTTTGCTCAGGACGGAGCAGGCTGGCCTGGAGCTCCTCGAGGCTCCCAGAATGCTGCCTGTCCGCCTGCCCTCCAACATCAAGCTCAAATACTCTCCGCGTCTGAGAGCATGGGTGCGCGGAGCCCCAGCCTCGATCCAGTCAGATCACCAGGAGCTGCAAACCGCCCTGCAGAGCTCAGCCACTCTCAGGATGTAAACAGAAAATCAAAATCTCAGGGCCTCCCCCCTAACTCCTTATGCAAAACAGCAGGTAAGGGGCTCAGGCACCTGTGAAGAGCTGGCCCCACAGATCATTCATTAAGGAAACTCCTTGCTGACCCCCCATAAGCAAGGACATGCAAATTGTACCTATGTCAAGCACCTAAAACTAAAGTTTGCTCTACTAATAACACTAATAATGAATTACAAGTTTGTCTTTACAGGTAACGAAACTGAAGACACGGAATCCAGCATCCTTCCACCTATCCAGGAACATCTACTTAATTGAAGCTTCCTTCACTCTCCTTTTCCCTTCTAACATCCCCCTTATTTTATGTAAAATGTAGATTTCCTGGGCCTCACAAGAATGTAACCACTTTGCCTTATCACACCCCCACCCCCCACTGTCTTTTTCCTTCTCTCTATAGCCTTTAAAATGCTGAAGTTCCACCTTCCCCTTCAGGAAAAACGGCCATGGCTTGTCTGTAGTTCCTGTTTTTCCCAGGTGTGTCCTCAATTTTGGTTTAATAAACCTCCAGTGGTTGAGATTTTTGCCTCTGTCATTTACTTGAGTCGACAGGAGCAATGTGGACCCAGAACCGCACCCTAACAGACCCTAACCACACACCTTGTTTCTTGCCAAGAGCCGGTCTCAGGAGCAATGAAACGAGACACCGCACTGCTATTTTAGACACTTCCCATGATGTTGCTGGAAGTCCCTTAAAGAAAGATCTGTGCCATAAATTTTTCTTAAAATTTAGTGTCTCTTTCAACAGGTCACCAGAGCGACGCAATTCATCGTTTCCCTTTTCGTCCTGGCTGCCAGGAGATTCAGAGCTAGCCCGTGTGCAAGCCTGCAGCAGGTTGCTCCCCTCTGTACCATGCAGCTCTAGTTCATTTCACCTTGTCCCAGTAATCCTGTAGCCTGACTCTCCTGGGCCCTGCACCAGGATCTTTTTATAAAAGGCAAACGGTAAATAATAAGTCATGATCTCAGCCCTTCTTGACGCCCTCTCCTCCCTCAGCTCCTGTGACTCCACAGTCGCCCGGTTCTCCCCCCTCTGCCTCACCTGTAGACTCCCCCTTCTTGACGGGCCTGCTGGTGTCCTCAGGATTCCCTCCTCAACCCTTCTTCCACCCCCCACATCTGCTCTCTGGGCAACTGCATCCACTCCCAGGCTTGGGAATGGCTTTTAGCATCACCTCCAAGCTGATGTCTCCCAAACCTGCATCTTAGGCCTGACCCCGTCCAGAGCACCGGCCTCGTGTATAAGTCCATCGGGTGGACACGTCACACTCAACACGCCCCCTCAGATCTGCCAGGGTACAGGTTCTCTTTATCTCAGTGGGTATAAATATTTCTAACTCTCTCCCTCCCTTCCACACCAACTACCACTGGCCTGCTCCAAGCCCTCACTTGGGGACTGTTCCTTCTAATCCAACTCCATGCTCCCCACAGACCGGTTGGTTAAAGGCAAATGGGAGCATGTGACCATGTGACTCCCCTGCTTGAAACTCCTCCTTGGCTGCAGGACAGGTCCAGGCCCCGCACGCGCTCCCTGACCCAGCTCCTGCCTGTCACCACCCTCCTCTCCCACTCCATGCCAGGACCATGCTCGACTGCTCAGAGTTCCCCACACGACACCCACCTCCAGCCTCTGTGCCTCTGCTTAGGCTGTGCCCTCCGCCTGGGACACCCTTCTCCCCTCTTCTTCTGCTGAGCTCCACCTGCTCTTTAAAACACAGCTCAGCCCTCAACTCATCTGTGAAGTTTCTGGAATCTATTACCCAGGGTGGGTTAGATGCCCCCTGTCTACACCCCCAGAGCCCCCATGTACTTCTGTCACCGTCTGTATCCGTCTCTTTACAAGCCTGGCACCCGTGGACTAACAGTATCTGATTGGCTCTTGTGTCCCCATCATCCGACATGGTCAGGCACTCCAGCCCGAGCGAGGGGTGGATAGAGAAGTGCCCACCCTGATGCTACTCACGCCTGGTGGGCAGGTGTGTATGCCCACCTGGACCCCAGCACCCTCAGAGCCTCCTGGCCAGAGCCCCCAGCTCACCAAGAACTGGACGACATCGTCGGGCTTGTGCTTGGCTGACTTGAATGCGGCCAGCCGGGTCACCACCAGGATCTGGTACTCCACGTGGCCGGACATCATCCTGCCCCGCACCTCCTGGTGCTGGGGCACTGTCAGGTCAAGGCCTGTGTGGACATTCTGCACTCGCCTGCCAGAGGAAAAGAGCAAACAAAGCTGAGGTTCCAGTCTGCGGACTTCTCAAGGGAAACGTGGGCAGGATCTCGGAGTGGCCTGGCAGGCCTGGGTGCCAGGCTGCTCTGCTGGCCGTCCTCAGGGTCCTCGGTGGTCGCTGCTCCAGGCCACCTGTCCCACCACACTCCAGCCTCTCATGAAGCCTGGCTTCCCAGGCCCCAGGCTTGGTCCTGCCTTTGGCTGCTCAGGGGCAAATGGTCTGTTCCCAGCAGCAAAACAGGGAAGGACGGGGACTGCTGAAAATCACAAACAGCTGAGTGCTCGTGAGCTTTGCAGAACCGGCGGAGGCAGCATCCCCAGTGATCTACTCAGACCAAGGGAAGTACCTGGGTCTGTGTGGACAACCCAGGAAGGAAACTCCCCCGGGCACCTGGCGGGAGGCGCCTCTCTCCAGCAGGCCAGAGGCAGGGAGCCGCTGCAGGGCCCTCCCACGGGAAACGGGCCGGGCGCTAGCCGTGGGGCCCTCCCCGGCCTCATCCGGGCAGTTGATACTTCCCTCTCGGGTGCTGGGAGGATGCCAGCTGAACACCAGGGCTCTTGGGAAATTTTTAAAATGCAATTCAAACATACTGAACTGTACGGAGAGCAAAGAAGTGGTGTGGCATTTTCTCTGAAGTGAGAAAAGATGTCCGATGTATCCTTCATCACACACAAGGGTGTGACACAGACCTGTGCGGACTAACGTCCCTCACATCAACACCTCTGGCAGGACGTGCCGAGCACGCTCTGATCATCGAGGTGAGACCAGCTGTGCGCTGGGCAGAACACAAGGGCTGAGGCCCTGGGCAGGGAGGAGCTTCTGGAGCTTAAACTTGTGCCTGGGGCAAGGCCCTTCCCTCTCTGGAATTACCAGAGCCCTCCCCCAGCACCCCTTCTGCACAGACTCCTCGCATCCCCTGCTAAGCATGGGACGCTGTCACCAAGATGCCGCTGTCACCGACTGGGGAGGCCTACACAACATGCCTCCCTGTGCCGTGTGTGCGTACCCAGTGACCATGCACGTGGTCCACTCGAGGAACATTCTCCCGCGGCACAGTGCAGGCTGCGAGGAGCACGATCATTCATGCAGACCAGGGCTGGCCTGCACCAGGGTGCCAGAGGGCACAAGAGGGCCAGCTGCAGGCTGTGAGGTGAAAGGCTCCTAAGCCAATCAGCGCTCCTTGTCAGCAGCCAGATGACGCTGCGCTCAGAGGGTGTGTGCCCGTGGCTTGGTGCCACACACCGTTGCCATCACGGCGCGGGAGAAAAGGGCGAGACGGAACCGCAGCAGACGCAGCCTGAGCACCTCACCTGTGCCTGGGGCCGCTGCCGCCCAGCAGCCCTGCAAAGGAGCTCTGCAACTCAGACCCACTTAAAAGACAGGGAAATGGGCCCTAAAAGGAGTCGCCAACCCAAGGTCTCAGCTGGTATAGGGTGGAACCAGGGTGCAATCCCGGCGGCTCCAGAGCCCGGGGGCCTCTCACAGGGCATGAGAAAGCACCAGGCATTGTTTCTTTAGGATCGTTATGGAAACTAAGCACAAGTGGGTGAAGTGACCAGAAAGAGGTCACCTGAGCTGGAGGGGATGGCCTCTCGGGGTGAAAAGGGGACAGAGGGGGCCTCCCAAGGTCCAGCTCCCTGGCAGGGCCCATGTCTGACGGTTCTCTGACCGCACCAGAACCCCCAATCCATGATCCCTCCTCGTCCCAGAGTCCCACTCCCCTGCTGGAACCCTCTGCTGAGGCCCTAGCTCCCCGACTTCTCGCCCAGGGCTGACCTGGCCTGGGAAAAGCCGGCTTCTCCAGTCCTGTGCTTCCTCTGCCCTGTGCCAGGCAGCTTGTGGCAGGGGACAGACATGGCACAAGCATGCCACCTGGTCCCACCAGAAATTCAAGGCCACAGACTCCAAGGCTATCACCACGCCAGGCCTGGCAACCCTAGCTGCCCTAGACGCGGGGTTCTCAAAGTTGGTCCCTGATCAGCATCGCTTTGCCTGGGAACTTGTGGGGAAGTTGGGACACTGCATAAAAGGCCTGGGGTGGCTGCATCCTTGTTTTAGCAAAGAATCGCCCTCCAGCGACTCCCATGCGCCTGGGCCTGATCCAGTCACTCTCCCGCTTCCCTAAGCCCCTAAGGAAACTTTCTGCACAGGGCTAGAGAGTAAATATTTTAGGCTTTGTAGGCTATGTGGTCTCGGGTGCGGCTGCTATGGACAATACATAAACAAATGGGGGTGTGTTGGGCACAATTTGACCCACACCTGTGCCCTCGACCAAGCTTCTCAAATTGTACCGAGTGTACAAGCCCCTGGGGTTCAGAGTCTGGTCCCACAGGTGGGCCCAAGAGTCTGCATTTCTAATAAGCTCCCAGGTGATGCTGGTGCGTCTCTGTGCTGCTCCGGGCACCATGAGAAAACATCCTGGGCTTCACCATCACATTCGCCACTCAGCCGGCACCTGTCTCGCATACGCTGTCCCCTCCTGGGACTGTGGACAGACTGGCCGCTCCTAAGGCCAGTCCTGGCCCTCCTTAGCCCCTCTTGGCTACTCAAGGACATGGCTTCTGAGTGCTCCCCTCTCTTCCTCGCCATCAATTTCCCCGCCTTACTGGATCGCTGTCACCAGCATGCAGTCACACTCCAACCTGCCTGGGACAGAAGCCACGCTCTGACCCCACACTCCCCTCGCTCAGTTCCCTCCTCCCCTTTCCAGCAGAACTCCTCAAACGAGTGGCCCATATTCACGGGCTCCAGTTCCTCTCCTCCAACCAGACTTTTGTTCTCATTGTGCAACAAACTGCCAGCACCCAGGTCACCTGTGACCTCTGTGTTGTCAAATCCAGAGGTGAGTTCTCACTGCCCCTGTTCCCTGACTTGTCAGTGGCACCTGGCACAGTCAGTAGCTCCCTGCCTGAAGCTCTGCCTTCACGGGCTGTGGGACACCCCACTCCTCGTGGCTCTTCCCCTTCTCCTGGCCACAGCTGCTCAGTTTCTCTGGATGGTTCCCTGATGGCACCCAGCGCGCCCTCTCGCAGCGCTCCGCCCAGGTGAGCTCATCCAGGTTCAAGGCATTAAATGCCATTCACCAGCCAGGGGCTCCCAAATTCCTCTCTCCAGCCCAGATTCTCCTCTCCTCAAAGCTGGCCCCCTTCTGGCTGCCTGCCTGACATCTCCGCTGGGCTGTCAACACGCTTCTTAAACGCACATGTCTAGACAAACACCGATGCCCACCTTCCCCCATATCTGCTCCGTCCCGGGAAACAGCAACTTTGATCTTTCAGCATCTTAGGACAGGAGCCTTGCAGTTACTCCTGACTCCTCTTCCTCCTCCTCACATCCCACACCCAAGCAGCAGCAAACCTGGAAGCTCAAGCCTCAAAATATATCCAGAACACAGATACTTCTCACCTCCGTGGCTGCTGTCACCCTGGGCCAACCCACCAGGGGCTCTGTGCAGATTCCTGAAGGGAGTAAACCACCAAGGGCACGGCGAGACTCCCTGGCCACCTCTGCCTGCAGCCCCCTGACCCCAGGCCCAGCCCCAGTCCACGCTCAACACAGCGGCCAAAGGATCTCTGTAAAACAGAAGTCAGGTCCCATCGCGCTCAGAATGAAATCCGATGGCCTACAAGGCCTTTCCTGATTGTCCCCTGCTCCCACTGTGTCACCTAACAGCCCCCCAACCCCACTCACCCCACTGCAGCCACAGCAGCCCCAGGACCTCTGCTCCTGCTGCCCTCACAGCTGGATACACATTTTTCAAGATTTCTGTTTTCTGGCTCTCTCCTTCGGGGAACTTGTCAGGGATCTTCCCAGGGGCCACTCTACGAGAAAGATGTCCCCAGCCACACCACACAAGATGCACGTGTTCCTCCTAGCACTCTATGGCCCCTACCGTTTCATTCCTTCACAGCATTCACCATCCCTGACATGTTACATATTGCCTACTGTCCGTCTGTCCCCACTGGCGTTCCAGGTTTGGCTCACTGCTGTCTCCTAGAACCTGGACCAGTACCTGGCACAGAGAGGGCCCTTAATAAACACCTGCTGGCTGAAGGCACACATGCATGCAGGTGGTGACATCACGTGGGAGGAGGCTAGGCTGGAAACAGGAGCTGGGGGTAGGGGAAGGCAAGGGCCAGCCGGCCGGCCGTGATATTTGCACTCACCCTGCAGGTGAGCCTCTTGGGAATGACCACGACTCACTGGGCCTCTACCACCCGCACCCCCGTGTCTGTTAACAAGCTGTGTCCAGGTCCGGCGGGGAGGGAAGCCGCTCACCCTGCTTCCCAAGCACCCAGCACCAGCGTCACACTCCATCCGTCTCCGTGTGGCTGAGGGGCATCTGCTGCTGCTGATGCCTGCCAATGTCAATCCCCCAACTTGCAGAAAAGGAAACTGAGGCTCAGTGAGAGCGGCTGACTTGCATGCAGGAGGGAAACCTCTTCTGCCCACGAAGGTGCAACCTGTAACCGAGGTCTATCATACAGAGACCAAGCAGGTTCTGACATCAAGGTTTGCAAAAAGAATGTTTTTCTAGATCGGAATTCCAGATAACAGGAAGATTAACGGTTGGGCTGGGTAACACATTCGCTGATCTAATAAACTGGCCCCTTAGTCCAAGATTTTGTGTAAGGGGGACAAGGGTGGAGTATATGAAAATACTTGAAGTGAGACACTTTACAGCTTTTTAAACCAGAGTTAAAGAATAAAACCATGACCCTCCCAGCCTTCCCAGGATCCAGCCTGTGCTGGGTCCTCCAGGCCTGGATCAGGGCGGCCCCTCCGCGGCCTGGGCGCTAACCTGCACGTCTCCTGAGCTGCCTCCTGGAGCAGCTGCCACCTCTTCCTCGCCTCTCCCCGCCACCTGGTCACCGTCCACTCATCCTGCAGGACCCGGCCTCATTCGCCTCCTCCCAGAAGCCGGGTCCTGCCCGGGTCTGTGTTCCCATGGCAACCTGAACCTAAGACCTCCTCCTAGCATCTAGCCCCATCGCCCCCACCGCCGCAGGGCTCCCCCCAGTGCCAGGCTCGTCTGACTCACCCTGGTCCCAGTGTGAGCACCGGGCTGGCACACCTGAGCGCTGAAAGGATGGAGAAGTAAACTTTCGGGCCCAAAGAGAAGAGCCCAAGTGGGCAGGGAAGGGGAACAGAGGCTCCTCTCTGCCCGTCTGCACGGAACCGGCCCGTCCCAGGCACCCCACTGGGTCTCGGGTGAGCTCTTTACCCTCCAGGGGGCCTCAGTTTCCCCATCTGGACCACCGGGGCCACCTCTCCTGCAGGGGCCCAGCCCGGACAAACTACCGAGGTCGCTGGGGAGACCCGCGCGGGCCACGGACCCTCGGGGGGGGCCGCCTCCGCCTGCCCCTCCCCCCGGGACCCCGAGCTGCCCGAGGCCGGCGCCGGGCGCGGGGGTCTGGCTCACCTGGAAGTGACGAGCACCGCCGGGGACTGCATAGCGGCGGCCGCGGCTTCGGGCGGGGCGTGCAGTCACGGGACCGGGCAGCGCCGGCGTCGCCGCGTTCCCGCCCCCGGCTCCGGGCGGCCGCGCCCCTCCCGCCGCCCTGGCGCGCCCCCTTGCGGCCGCGGCCGCGCAATGCGGCGCCTTGGGTGGCCCGGGACGGGCAGTGCTGGGGACTGTCCCCGCAGGGGGGCGGTCAGCCTGCGCAGCTCTACTCTCCCGGCGTCCCCGAGCTGAGTCCCCGAGCTGAGTCCCCGAGCTGAGCCGCACCCCCCGCAACCACCTGTAGAGCGCCTAGCCTGGGACCTGGCATGCGGGGCATGCAGTCAGTGCGTTCGTGGTGCCATAATGTTTACCCGCTAACCAGACGGGACTCGGCTCTGTTTCTGCAGCTAGTCCCAGTGCAGAGCTAATCCCGCCTTCCCCCATGGCGTTTTCATTCATCCAGCCGGTCAACAAATATCTACTAAACTGGGACTCTGTCCAGGCCCCGTCGACTTTGGGAGCTACACAGGGAACACCGCGACGCGCCGCAGCCCAGCCTGTGCTCTCAGGGTGCGCCCATGAACTCGCTGTCTGCGGCTTCCTTCCCTGCCCTCTCTCCGGGATTCCTCTCCTGCCTACGGTCTGTGCACCCTGTATCTGGCAGGTACTCTCCCCACAGAGGATCTTCAGAGAGCCGCTCCCTGGTGGTGGTCGGAGCTCTGGGTGGAGGCCTCCTGGCCACCTGTGTGTCCCCAGCTGGGCCAGGTCAATGGGGCCCTGGGGTTAGTTCTCCGCCAAAGGGGGCTTAGGTGTAGAGGCGTGCAGATGTAATAGACTCTCTCATAACAGATTCACCTCTCCATAGTGTGAAGAACAGAGAGGTCGTGTCACCTGCCAAAGTAGCCCAGGAAAAGAAACAGTGAGTCTGGAAACAGAGCCAGGAGAAAGCGCTGCTCCTGTTCTGCTGCTCTCTCCATGGAGGGCCCCAGGGACAAAAAGCTGCAGAAGCTGGGCTTAACCACACCAGAATTCATGACAGAGTGATATTGGCCACTTTTCCTAAACTTCCCAGCCACCATCATCATCATCACCACCGACAGCATTGCCTGCATTTGATTTTAGTGAAGAAATCCTACAGTAAAAATGTGAAACATGACTTTCCTCAATGTATCTCTCGAACAAATGCATTCATATGCCTTATTGGGTTTGTTTCAAATTTGTTTATAGACAAGATTAGCAATAGTGAGTGGAAAGATGGCTGAATGAATGAAAGTTCTGAGGGAGCACAGTGGAGGCTGCAGGGAAGAGCTGAGATGTGTGGCCAGAGCAGCTGTCGGCTCTGCTGGCTTGCTGCCCCCTCCTGGGGCAGGGTTGGTGTTGCAAATAGTCCTCCATGGGCCCCACTTTAGAGGAAGGGAGTTCAGTGTCTGGGCAGAAGACAGTATGGGCCTCAGCATTCCAGGAGTCTGGGTGTAGTGCCAGCCAGTTGAGCAGTCACTATTGCGCAAACCTTTGTCTAACAGACACAATGCGCTGGCTGCCAAGAATACACAGTGAATAAGCCACTTTTGCTGCTTTCAATGGGCTTCTCTACCCTTATACTTGGGGAGTGGGTAGGGGTAAGAAAAGGCTTCCTAAAGATGCCAAAGACCAAGGTAAAACCTGAAGAATTGATGGGTAGAGTAGAGGGAATATTGTACATGAAGACCTAGAGACAAGAAAAGGACATCAGGGAGTATGGGGAAGCGGCAAGCAGGAGCCAGGGCACGGACAGCCTCGTGCACCAAGCCTAGGGCTTTACCAACGTGACGCCATTGGAGGGTTGTGGACATAGGGGGGGCTGACCAGGTAAGCTGTGGACAGGGGTTCGGAGCACGTGGTGCTGAGAGCAAGAAGATAAGCAGAACAGTCCAGACTCAAGATGATGGCGGCATGGACTAGGGGTGATTAGCTGCCCAGGTGGAGAAGAGGGGACAGGTGAGAGAGAGTCGTAGGAGGTAGAAGTGGTCAAGACTCAGAAATCGAATGAGTATGGGTGAGAGGAGTTAAGATACCACTATGGTTTGGCTCCTGGGAGTGGCTGGGCAGTGGGACCATTTTCTGTGGCAGGGCACCTGGAGAAGCAGCACATTTTTGGTGGGACGATGAGTTCTGTTTTTGACAGGTGGTGTTTGAGGGCCTAGGGACACTGAGGTGATTGGATCTATGGCCCTGGACCCCGGGAGGTGAGCCTGGGCTGGAGACTGATGTGCGAGGTATAGGAAGAAAGGAAGCTGACTTGGGGTGAGCCCACCTAGGAAGGTCTAGAGAAGTACTTACATTCCAGTGGTAAGCAGAGGTGGGGAGCTCTAAAGAAGGGGACTCCCCTTCACTGAGAGAGCTGGTAGCATGTCTGTCACCAATGCCTTGTAAGCTACTGAGAAGGGCTCACTCACCCCTGGCCCCAGGATTGCCAAGGTTGCACGTCACGGGGGCTCAGCATACCTGTCAAGAATACAGCTGGTTTCCCATGAAAGAGTGACCCCATCCTAGAAAGCAATCCCATTTTCTGCCTCTGTGGGTCCCACGTGTCCCATGTGGCTCCAGCGCATAATTGTATACAATGCATGGAATGTGGGATCTAAATCTGATATTTTCTGCTTCCTGCTTGACTGGAGGAGCCCCTTCCATGGCTGAAGCTGCGCTAACAGAAACCACATTGCAGAGGATTTTCTATTCCTCCCTTCCCCAATGCCCTGGGAGGAACACTGCAGGGCTCAGTCTCCATCCAGGGAAGCCGCTGGGCCTCAGGGGCAGTGCAGTCAGTTAGAGACACCCGCAGCCCACAGGAGGTGCTCTGAACTGACTGCACCACGTACCAACATTTTCCTTGTTTCGGGTATGGTGGGTCTTCTGGGGACCTGCTGATTTGCTTCTGTCCCCTAATGTGATGCTATAGAGCTCCATGAGTCTGGCCATCTCCACGTGGAGCAGGGCCACCTCCAAGTCCCTGTGGAGGGTTTACTTTGCTAGGAGAAAGCTCTTTGCCCCTTTCTTGTCTTCTACCTACAAAGAGGATAGAATGCTGGAGACACAGCAGCCATATTGTGAGCATGAGGCACAAACATGAGTTTGGGGCCTACACATTAAGGATGGAAGAACTTGGGGACCTGATGGAATATGAACTTCCATGTCAGCCCTGGACACTTTCTCTGAACTTCTCCTTTCATGAATGCCTAAGCCACTCTAAGTGGGGTTTTCTGCAATGGATCCCTTGTTGGTACAGTTGTGAAGTCCTTACATAATGCTTGATGTAAAAACTGCTCCATATGGAATAGGCATGATTGAGGAGGAGGAAGAGAAGACATAAAGGGTGTTCTAGGCAGCAGTGCAAAGCCAGGTGTCTTGAGAGAAGCAGAGCATGCTTGGGAGCTGAGGAGAGGGGCGTGGGGAGGGATCTCCGGGAGAGGAGGCAGCAGGGGCCAGCAGGGGTCTGGTATGCCATGCAGAAGAGTTTACATTTTATCCTAAACAAGAAGGAGGGAGTGGACTCACAGAACGAACAAAGGGAAAAGAGAATTTCAGGAAGGGGACCGAGGTGTGATCAGCAATGCCAAATGCTACTGAAGGCTCAAGGAAGATAAGGAGACATCAAGGAAAAACCAGAGTTGGACAGTAGTTAAAGAGGTGAGAGCAGATTTTACTGAGGACAGTTGCAATAGGGGATTAGAGACCTCCGTACAGAACTGGGCTCAAATCCTCGCGCAGTGTGGGCAAGTGGGAGTTGACAGCTGAGGAGCGGGGTGGGGGCTGGAGCATCACTGAGAGGAAGCATCAGGCCTGAGTCCTGTTCTGCTCCATCATGCTCCCCCACGGTGCCCCACCTCAAACGCTCATGGCCTGCCATGTACGCTGCTCTTGGGGAAATGGCCTTTGAAATACAGATGATGACACCCAGGACACAGAGCACCATGTTCAGGAGGTGACAGGGCAGCAGGAGTCAGCCAGGGGCTGGGATGGACTCTGGAAGCACTGTCGGTGGCACCACAAATGCAGCCACTCTGGATACTGTTGAAGGTGGCAGAACTCAGGAGCACAGGGCCGAGACACAGTTAACATGTTTGATGTCTACGTCCTACTAAACCGTGCTCAGGAAAGTTGCACCGAGCACACCTTTGCCAAACCTCGCCAGCACTATTTGTTTTCTTAAATCCTTTCAAATGTAGTAGGTGACAAATGCTATTTCTTGTTTTAGAAATACATTTATATGATTACAAGTAAGGTTGAATGTATGTTTACCTGTTTGTTGGTCTTAAAATGTTTCTTTGGGTTTGTTTATTTCTTTGGCACATTTTAAAAAAATCGCCTCATTTGTCTTTTAATTCTTTTTTTTTTTTTTTTTGAGACAGAGTCTGGCTCTGTTGTCCTGGCTAGAGTGCCGTGGCGTCATCCCAGCTCACAGCAACCTCAAACTCCTGGGCTCAAGCAATCCTTCTGCCTCAGTCTCCTGAGTAGCTGGGACTACAGGCATGTGCCATCATGCCCGGCTAATTTTTTCTATATATTTTTAGTTGTCCGATTAATTTCTTTCTATTTTTAGTAGAGACGGGGTCTTGCTCTTGCTCAGGCTGGTTTCAAACTCCTGAGCTCAAACAATCCTCCCGCCTTGGCCTCCCAGAGTGCTAGGACTACAGGCATAAGCCACCGCGCCCGGCCCTCATTTGTCTTTTTCTTGTTGATCTGTAAGAATGCTTTGTATATTAAAGTTACGCACTTTTTATGTTAAATATTATCTAATTGGTCTTTTAATAATTTTTCCCCTAAGTTTTTATTTTGAAAAAGTTTCAAATGCACAGAAAAGTTGAAGGGTTGCTAAGCACGTCTGTGAACACTTCCCCTATTCCCACAGGTGGGGGCGCTGCTCAGATGGAGACTGGCAGGAAGTTGACTAGGCATCACCTGGGTGATGTGGGGAAGTCTGGCTGGGCAGGGCTCCCTACCTGGGATGCAAGGGATGCAATCTGCAGTCACAGCAGAGGCCCCCGGCCCATCGTGGGGGGCGCTCCCCAGCCGGGGTGGCCCCTCCAGGTTGGCCTGAATTGGGACAAAGGGGTGGGTCTTTACACTCCACCTCGACTGGACGTCAGTCCCTGGATGTGACCTGAGCGTGGGTGCTGCAGCTCCCTTCAGCTAATCTCTTTTCGGGGAGGGCTGAGCAGAGGTGTAGGCTGCCAGCATTCCTGGCAGCCACCGAGCAAGCACTTGAGTCCTGGAGCACCTCTGCCCCTGAGCGCGGTCCGGGCTGTGCACCACACACGCCCTGCTCAGTTGTCAACGCTCTGTCACGCTTGCTCTATCCTCCCGGTCTCCCTATGGTTCTTTGTGGGTTTTTTCCTGAAACATTTAAGAGTTAGTTGTAGACATCGTAACGCCTCATTCTGAACACTTCAGCAGGTACCTCTTCAGAACAAAATCATCCTCCTACATCACCCAACACAATGATCATACTCAGGAAATCTGACACTGAGGCAACACTATGATCTAATATCCAATCCATGTACCGATTTTCCCAGCTGTCCCAACTATGTCTTTTATTTACACGGGTCTCCTTCCCTGCCCACCCCCCCGTATCCCACCCTCAGTCAAGAAGCCTTTGCCACGTGGGCCAGAAGACCCGAGATAGCCCACCCAACCCGAGGGATGTCAGCCCTGGGATGTTCCCGATCAACACTCCGCTGCCACTGTCCTCATCCTCAGGGGTGGGTGTAAGGTCTCACATCCAGCCTGGGGACACATTTTGTGTTTCCTCCAACCCTGCCCCTGCTCCTATCAGCCCCTACCGTCCCAGGCTGAAGACAGTTCGGTCCCCTAATAACTGTGCGTTTAGAACAGAAACCCTGGGCTCCATCTGAGCAATGTCAGAGGATGGGGCATTCCAAATTATTGCACAAACTGTCAGCAGCTGTTGTTTCAAAAGTTCTTGTTGTTTGAAATCTTATGTGTCCACAGAGGTCTCCAAGAAAATGTGATGGAGACACAACTCCAGAACATTCAGAATACTGAAATTCATGACGGGCAAGGCCACCGAGAGGCAGCGCCTCAAAGACAGTGGCCATACTGAGAAGCCAGGACTTTCCCAGATAACAGTAAACACCACCCTTTACTGAGGCACTCTGGTAAGAACATTCCCTGCTTGATTTCGTTTACTCTCTGGCATATTCTGATAGGTAAGAAGCCGTGTCCCCCTTTCAAGCCAAGGAGAGAGAGGATGACAGAGGTTAATTAAAGGTCACAAAGCTAGTGCATGGCAAAAGTGCTTTGGAAGCCAGGTCTTTACCACGACTCGATACTTTAGTCTTTTTCCTGACCTCAGTGGGGGCATGTGGTCCTTGCATCCCCATTTCCCAGGACACCTTACAGCTTCAGGTGAGCTTGTTCACCCGACGAGGCTCGGAGCACTGGTTTCTAAGACTTCTCCCTGACCAGCTGGGTCTTGGTCATTCCAGCAGGCAGGGACTTCAGCCACACAGTGATGCTGTTACAGCAAGTGACCAGAAGATGGCAGTGTCTGCCAGCCCGCTCCCTTTTGTCCGCAACACAAGGGCTCTGAGATGTCCCCTTTGGAAGGTTTCTGGGAAAGAAGCTACCCTTCTCCCTTCTTGTCTGCTCTTCCCCTCCCCTGCCCAGTGGCCTGGGGCACAGAGGCCAGCCACGCCTAGTGGCCTGGGGCCGGAGCTGCGGCTGACCCCACTGTGGATGCCAGAGCTGTTGCTTGGGGTAACCTGGGGCCGGGGAGCCCTGGGTTGAGCGCGGGAAATACCTCAAGCTCAAGGAAGCCCAGCCCTGGGCATCATACGAGGGCTGAGCCAGAGGCCTCTGGAATCTCCCCACCCCCACTGCCCCAGGTCTGTCTTCCGGAGACGTCTGCAGCACATCTCTGGACTGAACGGAAACCAGCATCACCAGATGTGGAGATGGCAGTAGACACTCTGCAGGCTGCTGTCACTGCCTTCCTTCTCCCTCCCTCCCAGGGAGACCTAACCCAGGGCCCTGTCTCCTCACCGCTTATCCTCTCTCCAGCGCCGAGTCAGGAGGTCAGAGGCTGTGGTGGGTCCAGACAGAGAACACACTCCTGGCTGGGTCCCGGGAAATGGAGCAATTCTATGCTCTCCCCACCTTTCACTGGCAGACCCAGATCAAATGGTGGCGGACACTGCCCATTTGGGGGTCTAAGGCCAGGAAGGGTAAGGGACTTGCAGCCCAAGGTTGGAGGCCCAGTTTGATTTCAGGTCTCTTGACTGTCAGGGGCATCAGTTTTACGTTGCATATTAGCACACGGCTGCAGGGACCCAGCGCCCCCAACAGCGGGCAGGGCAGAGGCTGGCCTGCATCATGCCTCACCCACAGGGTGCCCTGGGCAGAGCTAAGGTGAGCCCCTCTGGGCTGTAACGGACAGCAAAGGCGCAGGATCACAGGGGGAACCCAGGATCACAGGTGGCTGTGATGCCAAATGACAGCCTGCTGATCACTTCCCCTTGCTGGGGACTTGGCTTCCTCAAGTGAACAATGTGGGCTGCAGAGCAGCTCACCTCTAAGGTCCTCCTGGTTCTCTTGTCATCAGATGTGGGGGCCAGGTGTCTGGGTATGGTAACAGGAGACCCTGAGCGAGGCTGAGCAGGCTGTGGCTGGGGCTTGCTAAAGGTCCTGTGCTGAAGGTCACCTCGACGTGGCTCCAGCTGGTGGGATCCAAGACTAACTTCCTAAGTGGTGTCAATCCAGTGTTCCAGGTTCCCAGATGACAATGTAAACTCCCCACAGCAAAGGTGCCTCTGAGAGATGGGGCTCTCCAGGGGCAGTATAAAGAACTTCCTCACATTCAGAGCTATCAGAGGCTGCCTGGGAATAGGGAGCTCCCCGTCTCTGCAGGTATGCAAGCACAGCCCGAGGAGCAACTTGTTATGATTCAGGCATGGCATGGCAAGTTGGCCTAAATAACCCAAAAGGTCCCTTCAGATTTGGGGATTCTATGCCTGAATCAGGGGCTTGGTGTTCAGCGAAAACAAACAGCTTCTTCAAGGGATGAGTGAGCAAAAAAGTGCTCCTCAAGGGAAGGATATGGGGGTAAGAATGTGGGAACCGTGCTCGTCACCCCATGTTAAGAAACACCACCCTCCCCCCAGCCAACTGCTTCCCCCCTTTCCCTGCCTTCCTTTGCTGGAACCAACCTCACCTCCTCTCTCTGAGGAGGAGATAGCTGGGGTCTGGAGGTCTAGGGGTTGGCGGGCAGCCATCGGATGGGGCAAGAACTGAAGTTAGCACTTCCAGTCCCCAGGTTTCTCCTACCTTCTCTGAACCCTGCTCCCGCTTTCTGCCTCTGGGCCTCATCTACAGCTTTCCAGCAACGCCTGGGGCAACACAGAGGATGGAGGAACTTCTATTGACAATGCTCTTAGCAGTGCAGCAGAGAGCACAGCTTCGAGGTTTCCAGGTAGCTCTCTCCTGGTAGCTCTCTCCCACCCAGCCCACCAACCAAAGGCTTCCTGCATCCCCCAAGAGGAACCCCCAGTGGGGCTGGGCCAGGTGGGGATTGTGGGCCCAACAAGGGCTACATGCTCACCAAGAGTGCTCAAGCTTCACGGAGTCAGGGACGATGGGGAGCTCCTCGTCTCACGTTTCTTTTTCTCCAGCAAGGCTGCTATTTGCACTGTGGATGGATGCTCAGTTGTGGGGCTCGGAAAGCCCTGGGCAGAGTACCTGGGGAGCTGGGTCATGGGTAGGCCCTGCAGCTGGTGTGCAGACTGCATCTTCAATGGCAGGTGTGAGCTCCCGGTTGACAGCAGTGGCAGGAAGGAGTCTCCTGGGCAGCACCTTTGTAGTTTTCGCTTGGACCTGAGAGGTTCTTTCTCTGCCAAAAATTTTCCAGAGAGCCAGAGAGGAAAGGCAGGAACACTCTGTGTCTCCTCTGGGGTTGAGGGAGGGGTTAGCCAACTAAAGCCCCTCACACCCCCATCCCCCACAGTCAATGGAAAGCCAAACATTGGGCAAAGAGAGTTGGTGACTCCACTCTGTCACCAACTCTGCCACTCACCAGCTGACTCTGAGCAAGATGTTGAATTTCTTTGACTCAACTTTCCTCATCTATAAAATGGGAATAGTATCTAGCTGTCAGGATAGGATAGTTGTGAGAATGCAACGACATGAGGTGTGTAAAGCAGCAGGCATGATGACGGGATTCAGGAGGTAACAAAATGGGCACCATCATTATTTACGGGCCGACGTGTCCTCTGCTGATCATGAAGACCGCCAGTCCTGGTTTCCCATCGCTTTGCTCTGAATCTCCTGGCAGTGTATTGTACATTTACGTGCTTACTGTTTATTGCTTCTTGTGCCCATCATAAAGCTCCATGTGTTCATCCTGTGTGTTGCTGAATCCACAATACACAGAAGAGTAACTGGCAATGAGTATTACTTGCAAGAAGGAATGAATGGTGGAGGGATGATAAATAATTGAATGAATGAATGAGTGTCCTCACTGTACAGACCAGACACGGGGGTGAAGTTGCGTTGAACTCAGCACACACAACTGCAGGCAATGGCCCTGGCAGCATCAGCCTACTCCGAATGTCTCCTGCAAAGCCTTCCAGTGCGTGGAAGCTGCTTCTCCCTCTGCCATTATCACCCCTGGCACTCAGAATACATTGGGGGCTGGGGACAAAGCTACTAAGCCTCCTCTTTGCTAGCCTGTTATCCCAGCCACACACAAACTTCCTGAGCTGAGAATTCTCCCATTTTACAGATGGGGAAATTGGGTCTCAAAGAAGCCAAGTGGATTGCTCCCACGGGGATGGCAAGGGTGCAGGGATTCCAACTCATGTCTCCTTAAGCCCCAAGGTGGCCTAAGGGCAGGGCTGTCATGTAATCAACAAACATTTACTTGTTACCGGCTGTGCCAAGACTGTGCCAGGGGCCCTCTATTCTCTCCTTCAAAAAGTAGAGGAAACTGAAGCCAAGACAAGGCAAGGGAGACTTGCTGTTAGTGATCAAAGCCAGATCTAGGACTAGCACTACTGACCCCAGCACGGGGTTCCCAGGGTGTTGGCACAAATCTTAGACGAGATGATTTGTAAAACACCAAAAGGCCGTGTGTTCCTGGCTGCAAGGGGAAAGGAGGCCGAGTAGCACGGTAGAGCCCAGCAGAGACCTGCTGCCAGCCACTCTGTGTGGTGGTTGTTCGGATCTGCCAGCCAGCCGGCGCAGTTCCTGCAGGGCCACTTTGTACGGGCACCAAAAGAGGGAAATCCGTGATTATGGATTTGTCGCCAAGTCTCCCACCTTGGTCCCAAAGGCAGAGTGGGCTAATGCAGCCTGCTTATCCAGACCCCCGGGGGGGCTTGTTCAGGTCTGGGGAAGACCCTGGCAAGACCCTCCGCGCCGGCAGCGCTTACCCTGGCCCAGGGTCCGCCCTTCCCGCTTACTTCAGGTGTTTCTCCTCGGCCCACTCGATCGATCCGCCAGCACTGACCCTCGCCAGGCCTCTCTTTCCAGCCCCCAAATGTCTTTGAGCGTTAAGTAGCTCAAAGCCCCAAGGTGAGCAGGCGCCGCGTCTGCGCGGTGGCCCGCAAGGCGAGTTCGCTTGGGACGAAGCGGCGGTTCAGGGGAGCTCCAGGCTGGGCCTCTACTGCGGGTCAGAGAGCAGCGCAGCCCGGCGTGCGGCTGTGGATCCGGCAGCATCGCGCTGAAACTGACAACCCGCTCAGAGGGATCACAACGCACCGTCCGGTCTAGAGTTCGAGTTTAAACGAAAAGGACGCGCCTGCCCTTCTTCGGGAGTTCGTCCGGCTCGTGGATCCGCTGTAAGTTTTCCGCACTCAGGGAATCTCTCGGCTGCCCCTCGAGCTGAGCCGACACTCGCCGACGACCTCCCTCTCCTGCGCGTCCTCCGGAGATGTGGCCTCCGGGATCTCCCCCTGCCAGCTGTGGAGCCCAGTGTCCTGACGCCAGCGCAAGTGCACTCGCAGGCTCCGCCACCTCGGCCAGGAGTCCCGGCCACTCACCCAGGCCGGTGCCATAACCGCAGCGACGGAAAGAAGTACGGAGGCGCCTCCCCAGGCCTCCTAGCCGCCCGCCCTCCCCGCTTCTGGCCGCGCCCAGACTTACCGGGTAGCGGGTTCCAGCTAATCGCCCCCACCCCCGAAGGCGGGCGGAAGGTCACCAGTTCGACGCCCAAACTGGCAGCGCACCCAAGCGCGGGAGTCCCCTCCTTACCCCGAGGCTGCCTTAGTAATTCCTGATCTCCGTTAAGAGCTTGGCTCCTGCTTAAGCGCAAATTCCGCGCCCAAACCTTTCCTTTCCGACAGGCGGCCCGTGTCCATGGGTCTCTTTCCGGCCTTCCCTTACAGCCGCTCATCCTCTCTTCCTCTCCGGTGGGCCTTCTCCCCTGCTCCGGCCGCCCGCTCGGATCCTTTGGAGGCTGTGACAAGGTGGGAAACCGCCGACCTGGTGATCGACAACGCGCCTTTCCGGCCGCCCGGCGCGCTCTGTGGCCTCTCGGTCGGTGCGCGCTAGCCACCGGGTCGCAGCGCGAGCCGCACGGGACGGGCGATCCCTTCCGCGGCCCCACCTCTGGCGTCCCTGGCACTAGCGGAATAGGAACGGGGAGGGGGCGGGTGTTTCTCCGCAGAAGAGTGGGTAGGCAGCTGGGCGGGTACGCGCGATGCCCCGGAGCCTCGAACCAAGGAGGGAGCATTGGTCTCGGGCACAGCGCGGGCGGAGCGGGGTTCGCATTGCCGCGGGGAATGGAAGCAGGACACCCGGTTGAGGCGGGAGCCTGGGGCGGGTAGCAATCGCTTGGTGAAGGTGGGGGCGAAACACTGCGGTGGGGGGAGGAGGCTCCTGCCCGGGACTCCACTCTGGGCCAGAGTGGGGGGCGCAGCGCTGCCGCTAGAGTGTTCAGCAGAGGGCGCTGCTCCGGGCGCTGGGCGGGGTGGGGTGGGAGAGGAGGGGGGGCCGCGGCTGGCTGCGCACACTTCCCCCATTATTAAACATTATGTTCAAAAGGCGCCGGGGGACTTCCCGGAGTCACGGAGCCCTCGCCGCCCGCCCTCCCGGCCCACGGAGCCCATGGACCTGAGCGCCGCCGCCGCGCTGTGCCTCTGGCTGCTGAGCGCCTGCCGCCCCCGCGACGGGCTGGAAGCGGCCGCAGTGCTGCGAGCGGCGGGGGCTGGGCCGGCCCGGAGCCCGGGGGGCGGCGGCGGCGGGCGGACCCTCGCTCCGGCTGCAGGCGCTTCGGCTGTCCCGGCCGCCGTGGTTCCCGGGGCCCGCGCCGCGCGCCGCGCCGCCGGCTCAGGCTTCAGGAACGGCTCGGTGGTGCCGCACCACTTCATGATGTCGCTTTACCGGAGCCTGGCCGGGCGGGCTTCGGCCGGTGCAGCCGCTGTCTCCGTCTCAGGCCACGGCCGCGCGGACACAATCACCGGCTTCGCAGACCAGGCGACCCAAGGTACTTGCGCCTCTTCTGTGCCTGCCCGTCCCGTCCGGCCCTGGGCTGAGATCACCCCCGGAACCGTACCACTGCTCCATTCCATTTGGGGCCGCGACCCCGCACATCCCAGCCTCAGGTGTTAGAAAAACTTTGCCAAGGCCAACGCACCCGAACCCGCTGCGCCCGGACTGTGGCGCGAGTCGCGGCAGTTTGCGGGACCGGGTCCCAGAGGGCTGAGCGGGTACCCTCTGCAGGGTTGCCCTGGCCTTGTCGGGTGGCGGGTCCTTTTGAGGAGGCAGGCTGGGTCCAAGATTCACTTCTTGGGGAAGGGTCTGGAGTGGCCCCAGGCTCAGAGCCCTCGGAGAAGAAAGGAGGGCAGGAGTTGGGACTCGGGTCCGGCCCGAGAGGGACGGAGTGATGGCGGCGGCTGCTTCTTTGCAGCAGTTTCCGCAGCTCTCAGTCTCCTGGAGGCTGCACAAATTGGGGGAAGCCCAGGGTAATCTGGGGCAGAGGCAAGCATCAGACTCAAGTAAAGGCTTGGAGAAGATGGTGGCATCATCAGGTACGAGGAGTGTCCTACTCAGCAGGCTGGTCTGGGTGGTGGTGGCTTTCGTATGTGCCAAGTGTGTAGCTATGGGTGCCTCTGTCTGGTCCTGGGCCCCTGGGAGAGCCAGAGGTCCGGGACTCTGGTTTTGTTGGGAGGAGAGGCCAGGAGACCGTGCAGGAATGCAGGCCTCTCTCAGACCAAGTGCCCCACCTTGCTCTGCCCTGGGCCCTCCAAAGGTAGGATGTGGGTGAGGCCGTGTGGTGGTTGCTGTGTGTCATCTGGATTTTATTAATCTCCACTGAAATCATTAAAGCAGACAGATAGAGAAAATTTAACTAATTTCAGGAGGAAATGCAAGTAATTTTGGCCCTAATTCTATCCAGCCAGAGACCCAGCATGGAGGGCAGGAGGGAAAGAAAGGCGAATAGGGCTGGAAATAAGTGCTGCTGGTCTGAGGGGACCGTGCTTGGGAGCCACTGGCAGCCTGTGCACTTCAGGTCGTGGCCTGGGAGTGCAGGCAGAGTCCGGGCAGTGACCAGATCCCCCATCTATGCACAGAGTGCTTTATTTTGGGTAGCAGAAATCCTGGGCCCAAATGGCCCTATGGTTCATTAGAACACTCAGGCGTTCTCTGAGGGCCTGACACTGCCTTGGGACTGGTTGCTGGGATCCTCATAGGAAACCCCAGTCCTGGTGGGCTCCCTCTCAGGCTGCAGGAGAGAGCTGTGCAGCACCCTAAGCTGACTGAGGCACCAGACTCTTTTTCTTAGCTTAAGCCAAGTCTACCACGGTCTCAGATGGAGATAAATCCTTTCCTGGGGAGCTCTCCTGGGCTGGCAAGGCCTGAGAGGCCACCTCTCTTTTTGCCCTTGTGGAGGCAATGCAGTGGCAGGGCTGGTGGAGCCGGGAGGGGCCGAGGGGCTGCAGGGGAAGCTCAGAGAGAGTGCAGGTGCAAGCCCAGGGGAGAAAGTGGGTGAGGGGTGCCTGCCCAGCGCCTCTCCTAACCTGTCTCCACCTTGAGCCTCAACTTGGAGCAGGCTGCTTGAGGTCCCCAGAGGCCATGACAGGGCCAGACCTTGGACTTCAGGCATTAGGGCCTGGCGTCGGTGGCTGGTGGGCCAATCCCCAGTGGTGGGGGGAGTCTGCACAGTCTCTCCGACTTTGGGGCAAAATGAAACCATATGACCCCCTTCAAAGGGAGCTCTTATCTGCTGCTTGGTGGAATTTTAACTTTTTTTTTTTTTTGCTTGAGCCCAAAAAGGAAAAAAAAAAGTGTCTACAATCAGAAATAAAACCCCCAACCTTGAGATAAGTCACAACGGAGGGAAGAATATGCCTGCGGAGGGACCAGCGGGTCCCGGAAGCAAGAGCTCACTCACCTCGCTGCCCCCCTCACTGCAGCAAGGCCATTCAGCCTGCCCCCAGCCCTTCTGAGGTTCCTCACCTTCCTTTGCCACCTTTCCCCTCCTTTGGAGGCCGTCGGAGCAGCGGGAGGGGCCGAGACTGGGGTTCCTGATCCAGCAGCAGAGCTCATTGCTGTGAGACCCTGGGCCTCAGTTCCCCTTAGCAAAGCGACAGGTCGGACTAGAGGGACTCTGCAGCCGTGCTCCCCTTTTGGATGGCTCGCAGGCTCCAGTCTGAAAGGGAGACCGCGGCCAGAAGGGACGTCCAGGCTGGGATGGGGGAACAGAGGTAGCAGAAGAGGAAAGAGTTTTCAGGGGACAAGAATTTTCCGTTTTCGAACGGCGGAGACTCGGCTCTCCAGGGGGCTCAGCAGGGCAATAACGAGCACTCCCCACAGGGCTCCGAACGTAAGGAAGGGCCGCAAAATTTCCCACGAGCTCACTAGGCCTTCTGTCCACCTCGGACCCTGTCCCCACAAACCCATGGCTCTGGGGCAGGCGGCAGAATTGTAATGGCCTTAAGTCTTGGTCCCGGGTGCGGGGGTGCGCTCCTGGTCCGCGGGTTGTCGGGTGGCGGGACTTTTGGTTCATTGAACCAAAGTCGGGTCCCAATAGTCGGGGCCGCGCTCCCTTTGCTCTAGGCCATACTGGCAGCCTTCGGGCGGTGGCCAAGACATGGGCCGGGCGCCGGCTCTAAGGGCCTCGCTCCACATCGAAGGCGGCAGGGACGTCTGCAGGTAGGAGGCCCCGCGGCCGAGAGTGCAGGCTCGGCTCTCACTCCGCTCTTTGCTCTTTCTCTGTCCCTGCCCGTCCCCTGCAGACGAATCGGCAGCTGAGACGGGCCAGAGCTTACTGTTCGACATGTCCAGCCTTCCCGACGCCGACGAGGTGGTGGGTGCTGAGCTGCGAGTGTTGCGCCGCGGGTCTCCGGAGGAGGGTCCTGGCAGCGCGACTGCCCCGCCGCTGCTGTTGCTGTCCACGTGCCCGGGCGCTGCCCGCACGCCTCGCCTGCTGCACTCGCGGGCCGCCGAGCCCCTGGACGGCGCACGCTGGGAGGTGTTCGACGTGGCAGACGCCGTGCGGCGCCACCGTCGGGAGCCGCGCGCCCCCCGCGCCTTCTGCCTTTTGCTGCGCGCGGTGGCCCGCCCGGCGCGGAGCCCGCTGGCACTGCGGCTGCTGGGCTTCGGCTGGAGGGGCGGAGGCGGCGCGGCGGCTGAGGAGCGCGCGCTGCTCGTCGTCTCCTCCCGCTCGCAGAGGAAGGAGAGCCTGTTCCGGGAGATCCGCGCTCAGGCCCGCGCGCTCGGGGCCGCCCTGGCCGCGGAGCCGCCGCCCGACCCGGGACCTGCCACCGGGTCGCCGAGGGTAGTCATCGGTGGCCGCAGGCGGCGGAGGACGGCGCTGGCCGGGACGCGGGCGGCGGCGCAGGGCAGCGGCGGGGGCGCGGGCCGGGGCCACGGGCGCAGGGGCCGGAGCCGCTGTAGCCGCAAGCCGCTGCACGTGGATTTCAAGGAGCTGGGCTGGGACGACTGGATTATCGCGCCGCTGGACTATGAGGCGTACCACTGCGAGGGTGTTTGCGACTTCCCGCTGCGCTCCCACCTGGAGCCCACCAACCACGCCATCATCCAGACTCTGCTCAACTCCATGGCGCCCGACGCGGCGCCGGCCTCCTGCTGCGTGCCCGCGCGCCTCAGCCCCATCAGCATCCTCTACATCGACGCCGCCAACAACGTGGTCTACAAGCAGTACGAGGACATGGTGGTGGAGGCGTGCGGCTGCAGGTAGCGTGCGGGCTGGGGAGGGGGCAGCCTTGCCGCCGAGGACCCCAGCTAAGGAGCAGCAGCGGGCCAGCCTGTCACCGAGCATGGGTGCGCGTCCGTCCGACTCTGGCCCGGCCGTCACGGAGGAGGGAAGCACACGTTCACACTCACATTCGTTCACTCCTGCGCGCATTTACCGTGGACAGCGTCCGAAAGCCTTGGGAAGAGACGACCCACCTGCCGCTACTGACTGTCACGGCCTTGTGTTTGCAAACAGATCACCATTGCGCCCACTGCCCCCATTTGGGGAGAGGAAGGTATTTGTGTTGATGTTACAGTAACAAGCATGAAAAAAGGGTAGAAAGGGGTTAGGAAATTGGGGGCTCCAGAATGGGTGAACTAAAGGGGCAGTCGAATACATTTTCTCTCACCCCTCTTCGTTTGCGCCTGGTGTGGGGCGCGGTTGGCTGAGTTCCCGGTAGTGGTGCCCCTGTGACCGACTGAAAAGCTGTAATGCCCTTTCTGGAGGGTTTGCATTGCATCGGGGCCATTTCCTCTGGGAAGAAACCGCTGCAAAAGGCATCTCTTTTCTTTAACTTTAAAAATTTGACGTGCCCCCTGCCTCAGTTTTGCAAGGGAAGTTTTGTCTGAAAGAATGTGTTGTGGAGCTTCCCAGATCTCTGCAAGGGTCAGCACCACCCCTTTTAATGCATTCCAATTGGAAGCGATCTAGAAAGTGGAAAGAATATTTTCCTTTCTTGGGGGAAGTGAAAACTGCTGAGTCTGATCTGACTTGACATCGGGGTGGGGTGGGATCTGCCTGGGCAGAAGCTCCCGAGCTGGGCAGAGGGAGGTGGTAGCAGTGCCTTGGGGTCGCTGAAGAGGAAGTTAGTGCAATGGCTGGGAACTGGGACGGGGTGGGGGGAGTTACTGCTTTTCCTAGAGACCTGCCGGGAAGTTTTCCTAAGAAGCTGGCAAAGTCTCAGGGCTTGAGTGTCCTCAGGCCAGCTCCAGCAGAGGACACAGGTTGGTCTGCCAGGTAGATGCAGCCCCCTCCAAATGGCATACTCTGAATGGCTGGCACGTGCTTGGGCTCACCTATCAAGTCGGCCTGAGCTTCTATATGCTCTCACTGTGTTGTTGCTGTAGTTTTTGGCAGTGTGATAGCAATGGGAGGTGAAGCCACACAAAAGTGCTTTTGTCAGATTTAAACTCACAACCCAGACCCTGAGAGCAGGAGGGAGGCCTGCCCCCTCCCCTCCTCAGCTTGGCCTTGGCCTTCAGAAGGGCAGGGCCCTGGTGTGGGGGAGCCGAGGTGGAAGCCTATCCCCTAGTTTCTGTATTTTGCCCCAAGGAGCCTTACTGATGGTCAGATTTTCTATCCATGTGAAAGCAAGCTCGGGCATGCAGCCTCCATTGTTTTATTTGACTCCTTTGTGCCTGGGAGTCCTTTGTGGCCTGTTGTAAATGTCTGACAGAGGGAAGAGAAACAGGCTGGTCTGGGGGCCTGAGGGCTGCTTTGCAAACCCCGGCAGCCCTCCTGGGTGCTCCTGTGTGATGTGCTGGGCTTTCTCTTTCAGGGTCCTGGAGAGGCATTAACTCTTCCCTTGTCTTAGATGCTAAGGTCCAGGACAATTCATGCACATTTTAATTCTTAGTGATGACTCTCTTGAGACAGAGAGAGGACAGAGAGAGAGAGAGGGAGAGACTAAAGATTTAGATACAGCTAGTTTATTTAAGAGTTTCACCTGGGTCCTTTTCATCCTGTAAAACTCCCCCAGAAGGAAAAAATCACCTATAAATTATTTTTAAAATTAAGATTTACCCTCTCACAATGTGACTTTATATTCTTTGGCTATGTGAGCAGCTATAAATAACCAGAAAACAGAACAGTCCCTTCAGGTTAAAATTTTAAAAAGTATCCAAAAGTGGCTGTTCCGGTGCAATCCCATCTGATTTTAGTGACTGGGCAAAGATGGTTCCCAAAGTTGTGGGTTTTGCCAGAGATGTCTCACTCTTATTTTCTGAATGAAACTTGTAATAATGAGGAATTAGAACAATGGCACTAAAGTGGTCGAAGTTGTAGTATTAGAAGGTTTAGAAGGGAAGTTACTGAAAAGCTACAGTTAAACATTATTTTCAAGAAATTCTAGGGTATTTAATGTCTTTGGACAAACGCAAACATTTTGCTAATTTTTTAGTGACTAGGAAAAATAATTTTTTGGAAGAAATGTCTTGATTTAGCCTGAGATTTTTATGGTAGGGAAAAAAAAATGCCCATTTTCCCTGTTTCATTCTGATGACTTCCTTCTAACATACGTTGCAAGCGATGTGGGAAGTAGGAGTCTCCTTGTATCCTGAGTCTAGGCTGCACCTGGGGAGGGGAGAGGAGAGGTACTGTCCTCAGACAGTGACAGTTCCTCCTGTGGAATGGAAGGAGTGTCTTTTGGGTTTCCTCTGGAGCCCCCAGGGGCCATGGTGCACCTGCCAGTTCTGCCCAGCCCTCAGCTTCTCAGTGTCCATTCCCTAGGTGAATGCAGGGGATGCAGCTCACTGCCTGAAAATGACAGCAAAAGTGCCACCACATACGGGGCAGACAGGTTTTTGCTGCTAAGATGTGGTAAAACTAGCTTCTGCCAGCACAGCTTGTAGCACCTGTGTTCTCTGTCTTGTAGGCAGCGGGGAGCAGAGCGAGCCTGGCAGCTCTGCTTGAACCCTCAGCTGGAATCCCTAGTCACCACGGGTGGGGACAGCTGACAAGCAGGGATTGTGAGTGAAGGCCGTCCCCTCCCCTCCCCCGCTCCACCCTCAAGGTCACCAGATTCTCTCTCCTAAAGTAAATAGAGTTTTTGGAGAGAATTGTGCTCTCCTAGTTGAGACCATTTCAGCCACTCTTTCCTTCCAGTGAGCGGGTTGTGAGGCCTGGCGTTCCTGCCTAGGGAGCTTGGCACAGGCCCATTGGGGCCCAAGTGGGGCTGGTGCTGGATCTGCCGAACATCAAGACAGTCTGGTCACTGCCGCGTGAAGCCAGCGCTTTCATGTTAAGGGAGACCCCTACGCTGGCAGGCGGGCATTGCCGCTGATGCCCGAGCGCTTGCCTTGTCGGATTCTGGCTTTCTAAGCAGCTAGGCTTCCGGAGAGGGTGGCAGGCTGCGTCATCTCAGTTTGGGGCTGCCAGGCTTGAGCTGCGCTCGTTCCCTTATATCCACGGTCCTCTTGGCTGTGCTCTCCTGGCATTTTCTTGCTAAGAGGTAGGCACTGGGTGGTAGGAGAGTCCAAAGTCCACCAAGTCCAGGCCAGTCACTTCTCCCTGGCAGCTCTCACGCTGTCACTGTCGGCAGCAGCTGGAGCCCTGCTGTGCCACTGAAGAGGGTAGTGGTAATCCTGTGGATGGGCTGGAGTGTAATTCAGATCCTGCATGTCATGTGTCCTGTTGGCAATTTCATTCCAACTCACAGCGGAAAACAACCAGGGTTGTAGACCGAATTTTCAGGCAGAAAAACTGAATTCTTTCCACGAGTAGCTTGTGCACAGATAAGGTCGAACTATTCCCTTGCTTGAATCTGGTCTCCAAAAAATCCAGTGAAAGGAGGAGAAAGTGCCACAGCTGTCTCTGGGCCCAGATGTCATCAGTGGGCCTTGCTGGTTCTCATGAGATCATGGTCAGCTCGGGGCTGCAGCCCTCTCCCCAGCCTGGAAAGCAGGGCCCACTAGGTGGTCTGCGGGCCAGGAGCCCTCGATCAGACGGCCGGTGGGCTGGAAAGCCAGAGGCTCTTGAAAGCAGCAGCCGCAGCCTGCCACGGGGAGCCAGGGGCTGCCTTTGCCCTTCAGACAGGGTCTGGGTTGGGAAGGGAAGAGAAGTGGATGGCAGACGACAGTTGTCACACTTTGGGAGTGAGTGGGAAGTAGTCAGATCCCTCTGGGGGCTGGTGTGTCAGGGCCACCCTAGAGTCAGAGCTCACTGTGGGCTCAGCATGTCCAGAGGGAACTGCCCCCCAGCACAGCCTGTGCCCACCTGCAGGAAGGCTGCCTGGGTGCCAGGGCTCCACTGTGCGTCTCCTGAGAGGTCTGAGGCGAGTCTGGACAGTCACCTCCCTCTGGAGCGTCCACTTCCGCCCCTGTGCAGTGTGGACCTCTCCCATCCCAAGGTTCTAGGATTCTGCTCTGCCCAGAGGCCCACTCAGCCACTTCAAAGGCTGAGCAAATGTGACTGCTTCTGGAAAAGGTCCCTCCCAATCCCAGTCCCAGAGCCACATCTCATAGGTTTTGCAGCTCTTGCCTGTGTGTGTGTGTCCGTCCATTCTACTTCCAGCTCTGTTGGTGCTTTATGGATGTTGCTTCGATTTCCACCTGGGGCCTGGCAGGTGCAGGGAGGCCAGTACCTTGGGGCTGGGCTCAGCCTACAGAGCCAAGAGCTGTCTTGTGCCCCCTGGTTGAGGGGCATTGCTAACACAGGCCGAGTTCCGCCTGGGCTCACAGGGGTGGGTAGAGCCACACTTGGGCTGAGATTGTCTGTGACCAAGCACCTGGAAAAGGCTCCCACCTGCTGCTGGTGCCTCTGCGGGGGCAGCAGAGGAAAGGAAGGACTGTGCCTTGTTGGCAGCTCAGACAGGGACCTGGGACTGTCTCAGAGGCCGTGGATGAGGCAGGCAAGCCTGTCCCAGGGTGGACTGCTCCCCCAGGCCCCTCCCCCCCCTCACCCACCTCACTGCCATGCCCGCGTCTGGGTTCGAGGTCCTGTTCCAGCTTGCCAGGGGAGTGACCCTGGGGCAGGCGTCAGAAGGGCTTCTCTCTCTCTTCCTTTTTATGGTGTGGAACGTGGTGGTGAGGTTTAACATAAAAAAGTACAAGGAGTCAGAAAAGATGTTTATTTCTAATTTTTCAGACGCTTGGGCATTTGTACCTGGAACCTCCTGACCATTTAGGTAGGAGCCGAGTTCTTCCTCCCTTTGTGCCATTCTGGACTGTAATCTGTGCCCGGAGCTTAGAATCTCACAAATAGGTAACCCAGAGGAGGGCATAGGTGAAAGGGCCACCATCCCAGCCTGAGGAGACACCTGTGTGCACACAGGCTGCAAGGGGACAGGGTGGGAAATTGGCCTAGTGCATCAGTGGGTGGTTGAGGGCTCAAAAGTTGCTGCATGGGCTCTGACCATCATGCAGAGGTGCTTGACCAGAGCTCGGCTTGCAGCCTGCAAGTTGGTGACAGGCCTTTGGCTGGGCAAAGTTTCGGTTGGGGCTTCACGGCGGCAGCAGGAGTTCCAGCAGAGCAGCCCAGGACAGGTGGAGTCATTGAAAAGTAAGTGTGAGCTCACTGAAAAATCAGTCTGTGTTTCACGTAATGCTTGCAGCTGCCAACAAGGGACAGATATATCCTCAGAGCAGCACAGGCAGTGGGTGATGGCCTACTCCTCCTGACCGTGCAGACGCTGCAGGAGCCTTCTAGCATCTGTGCATGGGGTGTGTGTGTGTGTGTGTGTGTGTGTGACAACAGAAAGGACTGATTTCTCACACGCATCCCCTACGGTGGCGAGAGGGCTGCAGTGTTCACAGAGATGTCCTGAGAGAGGTGTTTCTGCACAGCCAGGTGAGTTTCTTGGCAGGACAGCTCGGTGTGATGGTGTAAGAACAGTTTCACTGTTTTGTGAACTTCCTTCTGCTGGTTTAGAAACTTCTCACTTCAGAGAGGGCTACCTGGTAGAAGCTGGAACGCAGAAACTTTTGATCATTTTTCTAAGTCAGTAACAGGATCCTGGAATCAATTGTCAGGAAAAACAAGGAAAAGCCTCTGATAGTTGATCTCAGCTGACTCTAGGCATGGTGGTGCAGACCCACCAGGACGTGGCTGCTGCCTTGCTTTGGCACTGCTGTTTCACTGCCTTTTGAGCTGTTGGCAAACAGGAGCGCAGTGCAGCGGTGGCTGGAGACTTGGCCGGGCAGGCGGTGGGCGAGTGCCTGTCTCTGCAGTCACATCCACACTGCTCCATGTGACCAGCAGTGGCAACAACCACACCCAGTCACTGCATCTAGACACGGACAGGGATGCCTGTTCTGCATCTAGGACCTGCCCAGACACTTGGCTGCCAGGGTCTAGAACCATGGCTGAGCTGACCCAAATGAGACTTTTGGGTAAGGCTTGTTCATAGGTGTCCTGATGAATTAGAAGTAAACGGGAGCCAATGAGAAGCTCATGGGCTAACCTTCTGAGGATGCTCCCTGGGCCGCAAGATGGGAAGGGACAGCACACAGGCCG
The DNA here is from genome assembly GCF_000956105.1 of Propithecus coquereli. NCBI lineage: Eukaryota > Metazoa > Chordata > Mammalia > Primates > Indriidae > Propithecus > Propithecus coquereli. The sequence goes on along the minus strand of NW_012149841.1, from coordinate 2,844,486 downwards.
GTGAGTTGGTGCAGCTGGCACAACTTGTCCTTGCCTTACAGTGTGCAAGGTCGTCCTGGGGAGCCTCAGACCTCTCACGCAGGTGTGGGCAGCCCTCACTTGAACTTTGCAGTGGGGCGAGTCTGAAGACCAGTGACCAGGTGCGTTGAGGGCCTTTCCTTGTCTGCATCTTTCCCTCTCCAGGTGACTGAGGGCTGCCAAGGCCACTCAGTGTACACGTGTCCTTGGTCCCCCATGGCTTGGGGCAGCAGCAGCTTGGCTAGGGAGGGCAGGCTGGCTTGCGCAAGGGGCCGCCCACAGCAGGGCTTGTGTCCTGGGGCAGGGCCTGCAGCATTCTGTTTAGAAAATGCTGGTGCAGCTCAGTGAGAAGGAAAGCGCGGATGAAACGTGTTTTCTGGCTGGGAAGTACTCAAGTGTTCCAAGCCACGAAGAGACACTCTCGAGAGGGGATTTCTCTGGCATTCTCTGTCTTGGATGGAGCACGGATTAAACATGAGCATCCTTAGAGTCATTTTATTTTTGTATTTCATTTTATACTGTAATGCAAACAGCTTTGATGTTTTCTTTGACAAAGAATCATAATTGAGTCACTTTAGGTCTTTTAGCTGGAAGTATTTGACCCCACATGAAAAGTTAATGCATTTTTGCAAGGATTAACATGCTAACTGTAACTCGTCCTTTCAGCAGATGACAAGAGGGGACCCGAAAAGTTTGGACAAAGTTTTTTTAAAAAAAATTTTTAAATACATAAATAAAGAAGCAGATCTTTTCACTGCAGAGGTCCTGTACCAGCTTCCAAAGTGATGCTGTGTAAGCAGGCCCCGGGCGGGCCGCAGAATTCTGCACATGGTGCATGGCCTGCAGCTTCAAAAGCAAATTTAATCTGATTCTAATACTGTGATTTTAAGGAAATGGCAAAAGTCGCAGTGATGGTAATGCCATCAAGGCTCAGTAACACATCATTCCCTCAGCAGCTAAAGACAAAATTAATTATTTGGGGGCGGGGGTTAGAAGTCCCTTTCATTTTGCCATGACACCCACTGTTTCTCAGCTTGGCTTGGGAGTAAGGAGATGGAGGAAGAGAGGAGGTTTTAAAAACTGATTTAACACAAACTGAAATCTTGGTCGGCAGCCTTCCGGCTCTGGTTCGGCCAGAGCAGAACTCCGAGGCTTGCAGGCTGCAGGTGGGGCCGTCTCCCTGCTGCCTGGCCTGGCCGTCTGGGGAGCGTGAGCTGACGTCGCGAGATGTTGCCTGTGTCCAGGCCAGCTAGCAGGGAACCTTTCAAGGGCAGGCATAAGCCCACGTGTACATGTATTCTCAAATTTAAATAGATTGTACATAGTGAATTGTAAATGACCTGTAAAACAGCAATCTCTATTTTTCTTGACTATTATATAGCAGTATATATTTGTTAAACATGCTTGTATACTCTTCATTAACCATTTTAATATTTTGTACAGATAAGTTGATTAAATATTTTATTCATAAAACTGCTCCTGAGTGCTTATTTTTTTAGAGGAAAAAATTTTTCAGCTTCTGTTATTTGGGCTTTTCACATTAGTCTTGTCCTGTTCTTTCTTCGACAACTAAGAACAGCAGTCAACCAGGTAGGTACTAGGAGCGACTGTGCGGTAGGTCTTTGAGCTGGTCGGTCCCCCTGGAATAGCACGGTCTGGAATGTGGAGCTGTGAGGCTGGGGGCCTTGGGCGCGGGGCTGCTGCACCCCGGGTGTGAAGCTGCACAGGCCACTGCGCATGGCCTCACCCTGCATGAAGTCACCGCACAGGGAGGTAAACGACCAACCTGGGTTCAGGGGAGAAGAGGCCAAGATGCAGCGGAAAGCATTTTCGCCTTGGGAAATGAGCATTATAACTTGCAAAGAGTGAGCGTTGTCATTCCAAGCACAGTTGGAGTGGAAAGGTTTTCTGTTTCCATACATTTCAGGCTGCTGTAGGACCTGTCTCACTCCAGAAAGCAGGAACGCTCCCACCCTGGAGGCTGCACAGTTATGTCTCTGACGTCCCAAGGCATAAATGGCCTCTGCAGGGCCAGTTACACATTTCAGGGAAACCAGTAAAGTCCTACAGCAAATCTGTTGGGACACTTGCTTACTTCTCTTTGAGACAAATGCAAAGATCCTGTACTCAGTGACACCACGCTGGCCGTGGCAGGATGGGACCAGCCACACAGGGTTCTGTGGCTATCCGGCTCTCACACCTACTTTTTCCTACAGATGAGGGAGAAAGCTATTTCATCTGTTCCTTAAATATTTCTAAGAGAGGACTAGTGACAGCAAGCAGCAGTTGTGGGAAGATGACGGGGACTTGCCCTCATTAATGACTTGTTAGCAGGATTACGTCTTTTGGGATGTGGAGCTTGCCAGCGCGACCCACCTTTTAGTCACAGAGATGGCAGCACATGTTAACGTGAGTACCTGCAGTCATGTGACTCTCTCTGCTGAAAGACAGATCAAGAAAGCCTGCCCTTTCACTCTTTATTTCATGATTAAATAAAGGACTCTCTTTCACTGGAAGAAAAATTGTGTTCCCCTTTCAGCTCACTCATTTGGCAGGTACGGTAAATGTATAAGCTCTACGGCCCTGCCACTGACAAGTGTCATGCCTTGTCATGCTTCGTTTCTAACAGTCCTTGGCCCATTTTTCCACTGTCTTATTTTTCAGTCTCCACTTCCCCTACCCCGGCATTCTGTGGTTAGGATATTACACATTCAGTAGAGAAGGGATGGTTACGGGGAGAAAGGGAAGTCAGGGGTGGCATTTAAAGTTTTACCCGATTTCCCAAACACTGATGAGAGCAAGGAGGCTAAGACTGACTGCTCTGCTCCCTCCCTGGCCCTGGTATGTCCTGGGCCTGCCCCTGCCGGCTGCTCACTCTCAAGGCCGAGGCAAAGATGCCTCTGAGTGCCACTCTGCTGAGGGTGGTGCTGATGCGGCTACCGATGGATGCAGGGTGCTCCTGTGCCCTAGGAGCCCTCCACACAGCTGCTCAAACAGTGATCTGGGAGAAACTTGTCCACTGCGACGTGTCACCAGCGTGCAGCCGCCGACCGTAGGCTGTGGGTGTCTGCCGAGTCCTAATCACATGCAGGTGCGCAGCCCTTTGCAGTGGCCAGTAGGAGGAGGCCCAGATGTTCTGCAGAGCCTGAGCAGGGTGGATTTGCAGGGGCGGCATTCTAGTCCCTCTGTGAGGGAGGGAGACCCTGCAGGTGCACTGCACCCCCTGGCTGTAATGGACGCCCAGTCACAGGGTCACGTTTCCATCCCAGGGAAGAGGAATTTTCCCAGAGACTTACCTAGTAAGGAAATCTGTCCCAACGTGGGGAGGTCGGCACAGGCCCCTTTGCCAGAATGTTTGAGGAATGCAATACAAAATGAAAATCTCCACTATCCCAGAGCACAGGCTTGTGTATTGTTGCTGTAATTCCCACTTGGGGTGCTGCACGGGGTTAGTGCTCAGCAAATAATAAACCACGTATTTGGTAGCTGCTAATACCCAAGCTCCAGAGGTTTTCTAATCATGGAAGAATGGAAGTAACAGTTGCAGCCACACTAGACAAGAGGAATGGGACATGAGGTGTAGTGACCTTGCTTTCTTGTAGTCCCCAGTGCCAGACTCGAACAGTCGATGTCTTTGAATCTGTCTGACCCACTCCTGCACAGCGCGGCCTGCGGAAATGTTTAAGGCAGCGGTCCCCAACCTTTTTGGCACCAGGGAATGGTTTCGTGGAAGACAATTTTTCCACGGACTGGGGGTAGGGGAAGGAAGAGGATGGTTTCGGGATGATTTGAGCACATTACATTTATTGTGCAGTCAAACCTCTCTGCTAATGATAATCTGTATTTGCAGCCGCTCCCCAGTGCTAGCATCACCGCCTCAGCTCCACCTCAGATCATCAGGCATTGGATTCTCATAAGGAGCACACAACCTAGATCCCTCCATACACAGTTTACAGTAGGTTTCGAGCTCCTATGAGAATCTAATGCCACTGCAGATCTGACAGGAGGCGGAGCTTATGCGGTGATGCGAGTGATGGGGAGCACTGCTGCTCACCTCCTGCTGTGCGGCCTAGTTTGTAACAGGCCATGGACTGGTAGCGGTCCACAGCCTGGGGGTTGGGGACCACAGACTTAAGGGATAAAAGAGCAAGTGTCCATGTCCACGCTTCCACTGGCAGCTCAGTTTTGAGGACGGAGAGGCACTGAGATGTGATTTCCTGGTAGTCTGACCAACTGAGAGAACTGCATTTCTGGAGAGCTTACCCATTAGGTATGGTAGAAACTTTTATTTAGGTTAACAAAATTTATAGACTATTCCATGTGGCAGGCCCTACCTATTCCATAAGCCCTGAGAGTATAGAGATGACCAAGACAGAAGTCCATCTTCCAGGGCTCTCCTGAGGACAGGACAGGCGTGGGTGGTAGGGCAGGGAGGGGCAGACTGGTACAGATATGGTTCCTGCAGCAATGGTAAGTGCTTCAGTGGAGACAAGCCAGGGGTCATGAAGGCTGGGAGGGAGGGAGGGACTGCTCTGGGAGGCGGGAGCAGTTGGCATTTGAGCTGCATCTCAGGGTAGGGTAGAGGATGGGTGTTACCAAAGCTGGAGCAGTGATTCCTATACAGAATAGCCTGCGAGGAGTTCCCATGTCTGGCATGGAGCACCAGGTGGCTACGGAGGTGTTGCAGAGGCCAGGGCATGTGACGGCAGCCACAGCAGTGATGCCAGCATGTGGTATTGCTTTCTCTCAGTCCACTGCCTGATGCATTTTTTTGCCCCTGAAAACCAGTCTCTGTTACAGCTTACATTCTTTCAGAGCTACTCCGTTGTTCCAACTATCTGTTCTTCACCTCCCCTGCCAATCGGGCCCTCATTTTCTCTTCCTGTGACCCCCTTTCCCCACTCTGCTCTTTGGCTGGGCGTGCCCACCATTGCCCCCCAGGAGGCAGCATGATGCAGTGGACAGAAGGGGATGAAGTGGTGGCTCTGGAGTCGAGGCCTGAATTGTAATCTCAGTCCATTTTCTGTTGCTGTAACGAAATATCTGAGACTGGGTAATTTATAAAGAATAGATTTATTTCTTACAGTTCTGGAGGCTGGGAAGTCCAAGATCAAGGGGCCGGCATCTGGTGAGGGCCTTTGTGCTGTCATCCCATGGCGAAACGTGGAAGGGCAAGAGAGCATGAGAGAGCAGGAGATCAAACTCAGCTTCAAGCTGTTCTACACTCAGAATTAATCTAGTCATGAGGGTGGCACCTCATGACTTAAACACCTCCCATCATGACCCACCTCCCAACACTGTTGCATTGGAGATTACGTTTCCAACACAAGAACTTTGGGGGACACATTCAAACCATAGCAGAATCCCAGCTCTGTCATCCACTAGCTGTGAGATCTTGAACAAAGCACTTACCTTTGCACCTCAGTGGTAATCTGTAAAATGGGCACAGTCAGAATCTTACAAGATTGGGAGACCTAAATGAAACACTGCAAACGCAAGGGTGAGCAGCAGATTCTTTATGTGGACTTGCTCTCCTCTATTACAAATCCATCCAAGTTTTACCTGTTCTTCTAGGACTAGGGATAGCCTCTTCTTCCCACTCCTTCTTCCCCAGGAGCTTTCTTTATAGAACTGTGGCAACCCAGAGCTTTCTCTGGCCCTTGCCTGTGCTCTGAGGATGCTTGCCTGGTATTACACTTGGTGACGCCAGTCTTGCTCTGGAGATGTCTCCAGTCTGGTGGGAAGGGCCAGACCCATGTCCCATAGCCGCTCCCCTCCTGGACCAGTGTGATCACTTATCTACATCTGCATGGGGTGCAGGCAGGAATCTCAGTGCCCTTGGAAAGTGATTAGAAGGATGCTCATTTAAGCTCTGTCCTCAGCACTCCTGCAAGAGAGCTTCGTTCACCACCTCAGAGATAGGTTTCTTCACAGAGCACACTCAGTCCCAGCCTCTGACCTCTCCTTAAGCCCCACCCCCAGGGAAGAAGCAGCCCCAGTACATCCTCACCTGTTCTCTCCTGCAAGAGAAGGCCAGGGACAAAGAAGATGTCTCATGCTATCTAAGAAATGCTTTGCTCCCTGCATCTTTTCTAAATGGACCATTGCAGCATCCTGGGCTGTGCATGGGGAAGCCTGCATGGCCTAAGGTCAGGAAGCTGAGCCAGGTGAGCACACGTTGTCCCTGCACATGAGCCAGAAATGCTAAGTCTGCAAGAATCAAGTTACAGGCCGGGTGAAACAACGCGGAGACTGAGATATCATGGGGTCCTCCACTGCACCACCGACAAGAGAAATTAAGGGAAAAACAGTTTGCTATCCTTTTCCTTTAGGTACTATTTTATAGCGCATTTGCCATATGCCTGGCAAGATGCTAAATGATATATGCATGACTTCATTTTATCCCCATTAAAAACAAAAACCCTCCTCAAATTCGAAAAACTGAGGGAAGTGCCGATAACATCTAAGTTGCACAGATGAGGAGCTGGGGCCCACGGAGGTGAAGTTTAACATCACAAACCTAATAAATGAGAGATCTGGGATCTGAACCCAGGGCTCCATTTAGTGCCTAGAAGAAGAAATTTACTTTCTGGAAAAGAAGCAATGAGAGACTGATGCAGAAGGAGAGAGGATGATGGGGTTTATAAAAACTAATTAATTTTATAAATTCTAAAATCATCTCAAACTTCCAAAAAACTTGCAACTATGAAGAACATTATTTTCCTCTGAACCATCTGAGAGTAAACTGACATGATGCCCCATCGCCCCCAGACAGTTCAGTGTCTGCAGTACAAATAGGGACATTCTCCGACTTCTCCACAGCACAACCACAGCAATCAGAAAACTAACATCGGTATCTTACTCCCAGCTAATCTTCAGACCACATCCGAGTTGTGCAAATTGTCCCAACAATGTCTTTTATAACAAAAACATCCAATCCAGAATCAGGTTTTGTGTTCAGTTGTTGTGTCTCTTCTGTTTCCTTTCACCTGAAATTGCTTCTGTCTTACTATAATGCGGGGTGAAGAAAAATCAAGGCTTTGGAGGTCACTGGCTCTTCAAGGGTTGAGTGGAGAAGCGGATGGAGAGAGGGCCCTGGTGGCCGTGGGCATCAGGCCATGTGACCAGAGAGGGCGGCCTCTGGAGATTCAGAATGGTCCAGAGCAGACTAGGAACAACGTGGGCGCAGTTCAAGGCCCCGGCTTACGCCTTCCCCTCAGCACTAGGTAACTCTAGAAGAAGTTAAATCTCTGACGGAGACCATCCATGTGGCTGACTGGGACACACAGGCAGAACTGCTTCTGGAAAATGAATTTCACCCACTGTTTATCAATTTCAGTCTTCTGTTTATTCCTATTGAAACAAAATGAACTCCAGTCTCTGAAATCGGATTTTCTCTCTAAAAGAAGCAATGAGAAAGTAGCTTTTTACCGAAACAGAGAGACTTTGGGCTGAGTCTAACTCAGGAGAACTGCTTAAATTGTACCCTTTCTCCCCTCAACACAGAGATCAGGCCAGATATGCTCATAAGTGCTGGTAAAACATTTATTTCAAAAATTCATTTGGTGTTCAGGTGATAAACATGAATTAAGAGCCAGTATCTTTTTTAAGCTTTAAAAGACAAAAGTGAGATACAATTTCACATGCAGACTTCTGAAATACAGGGTAATGTAAAATAACAGCTAAAAGACAAGCTATGAATGTTACTCTTTATTCCAGTAGGTATGATTCCCCCGTACTTGTTCATGTGCTTTGACTTAGTACTACAGAGCATCTCCTGTATGCAAGGCACTCAGGGCCACGAATCCTAGCTTCTCTCATTAGATCTCTAGAAGGCCTTCCGTGCAGATGACAACAGGACCGCATGCAGCCCTGTGCCCGTGGCCTGCGTATCTGTCGGCTCTTCCCCTCGGGCTAAGAGCACTCCTTGTCGGGAGCTCAGCTTCTCCCCTCTGAGAAGTCATTTGCTCTGATGTAGAAGCCATGCCAAAGGACAATATTCATTCAACTCTCATCACTGGGCTGGCAGCATATCACAGCTGAATCTTTCATCAGGTGGCTTTAAGTTTTGAGAGGAAGGACAACATCTCATTGTCCTTAAGGAATGATAATGCCATGAGGGATTTTTCTCTAGGAGAAAATGGAATGTTTCTGATTGATCATCAACTGTCACTGCAGTCAGTGGGATTTACTGATTCCTAAGGTCTCAGGATTGAGTCCGTCTAGGTAAGGCAGCAATATTGTCAGCCCGCTCTAGGCCAGACAACATGGTTTTTCCCCACCAGACCTCAATGTGTCCAGAGAAGGTAAATTCACCTAACTTAATAGCTTGCTTTCGTTCATTAGCACAATAATTTCTTTCCAACAGATAAAATTAATGCAGAAATGGAGAACTGATTTATGGTAATGGTTTCAGCAATTTAAAATGCCATTTTGAAAATTATTTATTAGAAGATTTTCAGAAGAAAAGGATCATGAAGTAGCTAAGAACTCTATCCTCAATGGTTAGCACAGTGCTTGGCTCACTGCTGGTCTTCAGGAGAGTTTTATTGCAAGAATCACAGGAGCAACAGCATGCTGGCACCTGCAAGCTGAATTCAGGACAGCCCAATGCCTCCCCATCCTGGCTCTGGAGAAGAGGAGCCTGCAGGGAGCTCATAGCCTGCAGGCTAAGGCTTAGCACAGAACTTGCTGGCTGTCCTGTGGCAGGAGGCACAGTTGGGATCCGTCCACAACTCTTTATCTGGTCAGTTGACCAGAGTAATGTCTGGTGAACTTTGTTCTGTCTAATGCAGGTAGATCAGAAGCGACGCTGATGATCTTAACCAAGACCTGTGCGAAGCTAGTCTGGGCTGATCTTCGTCTTCTGTACGAGAGGAGACCCAAGTCCACTGCCAATATCCCCTGCTCACCACTTCCTGCTACTGGAACATGAGTGTGTGCTTGTCATGATCTCATACACATCACATACCTAACTATACGCTTCACATTCACTGATCTCTTTCACATTTTCTAGTAGGTATTTCATAATTTCCCCTAGTTGAGCCTATTCAACAGTGTAACTCTATTAAAATCAATTAAATTTAGATTTTCTTTTATCTGCAGGGATCCTGCCTACCAAAATAAGCCACATGGTGTCACTGGGTATCCTGTGCAAACATGAGACCCTGTTTAGATCACTGTGTTCCCCGAGTCTTGGAAAAATGTGTTGTTCAACCTATGGAATGATTCGTCAAGTGTGTTTACATCAGCCTGTAACATAGGGGGCTGGGAGCTTGTAGTTTTTAAGCCAAGAGGTTCTCAACTTTTTCTTTTCTAACATCAAACATCAAAATTAAGCATTTACGTACTAAACATAGTACCCCTACTGCCTCCACGTACTGGCAGCAGGTACTTCTTTCCTTGTGCCAGGTTTATATTTTGGACAGATCATCCTTTAGCCAGTCAGCAACCATATCTGCCATTTCCTGGTAAAAATGAAGGATAAAAGCATGAGGTATATTTTTCTCACAGAGTCGAATATCTCCTTCTGGAAAATCTTTCTTGATGTCTTCATAGTACTCTTTTGGACACCAAGGATCTGTAGCACCGTAGTAAAATGTAAGCTGAAAGACAATACAGAAACATTTTATTAGAAGACACCTTCCCCTCCCAACGCGGATATGACACCAGCAGCCAGCAGTGCTCTGAGGACACTATGTCTACCCTGTACGCTAGTCCCACGGCTCTCTCCAGAGTATGACCCTTGTGAGGCAGCGAGCCTTCATGGTTCACAGGAGTGCATTAAGAGGAATTTGATGGAAAGAAAACCATGCAGGACCTCCCTTGTGTCATAGCTCACCTATAATCCACTCAAAGGACTCACTAGCAAAGTTGTGCGTACTGAGGTTGAGATGGACACTGGAGAGAAGGCGGGTAAGGATGAAGAAGAGAGGTATTGAGACATGGTCACTGAGTGACTGTGAGCATTTAAGAACCGCAATAGTTTCAAAACAGACACATGGTAAGCACAGGGGATGAATGAATACAAAGGCAGATCAGACAGACTCAGGCTTTCCAATGTAGCTGATAAAATGTGATCAGTATCCCAAGAGAGTTTATGACATTTCTACGAAAAGGCTCCATGCAGCAGGAAAGTATGTTGATCCAGTGGGGAGGTGTGGTAAGTAGACTTCAGGTGACAGCAAACAGACTGAATGGAGACAGAGCCTCCTTTGAGGCATTACTAAGACCCTTACTGGATATCCACCTACACCTGCATGTGATGTATGTATACATAATCTAGCTCTAGGCTGTTGCGCTTCACTGAAAAACTGCTACGTTTTAGTTCTTCTGTATTTCTAAAGAAAAGAGCATCAAAGTGACATCTTATATTCAGAAGGGTGCATAGTGGTAATTTCTACAAAAAATAAGAACTAAATTTTAACCATCAACTGCCATGTGAGTTGTATTTAACTCATGCTAGTTTTGAGCCTGGGGCCTCGTAAAGCTTTTGACTTTGCTTGGGGAACTGGCATGAAAAATGGTGGGAAAAATGGGTGGCGGGAGAGAAGACGGAAGAGGCAGACAGGGGTCAGGTCACAGACAGCTGTCTTCTGTGCATGCTAAAGAGGTTGCGCTTCATGCTGAAGTCCACAGGAGCTAACAGAAAACTTTACACAATGCAGTGACGTGATCAGGTCCCTAGGTTAGGAACATTACTCTGGCTACGATGGGAAGAGAGATTGGAGAGGATCAAGTGGCGTGGGGAGGAGGGTGCAGGAAATAGGCATTATTGCTCACCAGATAGTTTTACTCCGTCAATCATTAAATCCATGATCTGAATATAGGACAGGTGAGATTGTGCTTATAAAAACACTGGCCTTTATTATAATAACATTATGACTTAACTAATATCTAAAGAGATGGTTAGTTAAAAAAAAACCCTTTACAGAAGAAAATATTTAATGTAATATTCCAGAGAATGAATTATTAACAACTAAACCTTGGGTGGTGGACTTATTCTGAATCACATCAGGGATTTTCCTGGTTGTTACCTGGGTTCCAGTTTTGAATGCTGCGGAAGATCTGCAGCTTACAGATTTATCACTTAATATATTGTTCCCTTTCTCCTATTTTGCTCACTGTAATCATTTCTGGGCACTCCAAAGCCCCTAAAACCAAAATTCATTTTGCCATGGCTCTTAGCATTGTAAGAACAATTTTTGCTTCCTGGAGAATGAGAGTGCCCAGCAGTTGCCTGGTTCTTCTTCCTGGTCTCAGCTCTTTCTACAGCTCTAAAATCCTGCGACCTCACAACCAGTGGGGGAATATTCTGGCCAGTTATGGAAAAATACATTTCCCAGGATCTCTCAGCAGCTACCCTGCTATAGCTTCCCCCTGAAATACTGCTGAGAGTACAAGCTATTTGTAAGTATTAATTATCTACCAATAGGGCTAATGAGAGAGGCTCTCTGTAAACCACTCCCTATGCTTACCACAGGAATCCTTTAAATTATATTCAGTAAATAGTGTATGCAACAGTCACTGCCACAATCGTTCAGCACTTCCTCACAGCACGGAACGCCGTGGAGAAGTCTGGGAAGTCAGACTTGGGTTCGTGCCCATCAGGTCTGTTCCTCTGTTCCAGTGCCTGCTCTTGCCTCAAGACACCTGCACACTGGGAAAGCCACTCTGGGACCCTCAACTAGCACAAGCTGTAGTGTGAAGTCTTGTGAAAACTACAATACGGGGGACTCAGCTAGAAGGAAAGCAAGGCAGAAAAGACCTCCTCCAATAGTCTCCTTGACAAGAAGAACATCACGGTACGCACCTGCTGCTGCTTTCTGCCTGACATTTCAAAGACTATTGCTATGAAGAACTTACCATTTCCTTTTCATCGAGGCAATTACAACTTGCAATACTCCCAAGAGAAGCCCAGCTTGATGAGCCCTCGACAGCAGGCAAATGCCATGAAGGTGACAGGCAGTTAGGAGAGCGGGGGTGATCTACAAGGAGCACTGCTTGTCAGGTATCAGGGACCCTACATCCGCCTTTGGGTATCAAGAGACAAATCATATCCGAGTAATTACGGGGTACACACTGTCCAGGGCATGTACGAGGAGCCTCAACAAAAAGTGTTGTCAGAGTTCAAGGCAGTGTAGCAGCGAGGACTCTAGACTTCCCGTATGTTCATGTGATTTTGTTTCTTGACTGTCCACGACCAATCACCATTTAGAGTGGCCTCCATTTGGTTAAACCCCTAATTGATGGTGAGGTCAGGATTTTTATGATTTTGTTTTGTTTTAAAAGTTATTCTATCAGGCTATACTGAAGGGCTCTCTATGAAAATCCTGGCTAACAAATAAAACACGTGGTTATCTAATGCCTTCACATACGCTGGCTTGAGATACTTCCTGTTCCCTATACATTATAAATCACAGGCAACAGATCTGACCAGGACCCTGCACCTGTAACCCTAAACAGGAAAATGAGAAAGTATGGGGTGTGTGGTGGCAGTGCTGGGGGATGGGGAGGACAGGTGAAGTAGAAAGAAAGAGAAATAACTGGACACCAACACATAGTGTTAAGAGTGCATACTATCAATGTATTGGTACATAAAAATGAATCGCAATGAATAATAATGACCCGATGGAAACTGAGAATAATGTGCCAGGCTCTGTGCTAAGCACTTTCCATATATTATCTTGTTGTGTCTTTACAACAGTTCCCTGAGGAAAGGATTTTATCCTTATTTAACAGGGAAAAAAGGAAAAAAAAACAAAAAAACAAAACACCACTGAGGTTTAGGAAGAGTAACTTGCTTAAATTTAAGCAATTAGTGAGTGGAAAGCTAGGTTATAAATCCAGAGACATTTCTAACCAGTATCTTTTACTGCCATTTACAATTCGCAGTGAATGGACCCACGTTATAAAAACACTAAACCTGAAGGTTGGGAGGTCTTAGACTGGATATGAACATTAAGAGTGTGATAATTGTCAACAGGAGCAAACCCAACGACCTTTATTTAAAGCCTTCTCAAAGTCTGTGTAGCTCTTCTCACTGCTGTGTCAGGGGGGTGATGACTGCTGTGAAAATACTGGAATTGGTAACTAAGAATCTCAGGCCATTAGCAGGATATTTACATTTGAAGGTTTAGAAGAAAATTATTTCCTGTACTTTATTTCTCTTTACCACTTGTATTGCTACTCATGAGAGTTGATAAAAAGTACACATTATTAAGATGAAAACTTTTCTGTTTCCAAACTGTTGTCGGGTCAAGTAATCCATTTTTTTCTATTAAACACAAAATTTAACTTTCTCAGGTCTAGATTGTGATTCCCTAAGATTGAGTTTTTGCTTTTCCTCCTGTGTTTTCTGCAGGAAAGTGTGATTATGCTTACTATAGTCTGTGCTCACAGATGTGTTTTCCTTTCACTCTTCAGTGTGCCCCTGAGGAGACACAGACACTTCCCTCCTGAAATGTCCCTATAAGTTGCTACAGCTTGTCCCGACACAGAAGCCACACTTGTCTTTTCTCATGTGTTTTTGCACTTTTTTTTTGGTCTGTAAACATGCACATGTAACCAGTAAATTGCTGGTTAACAGATTCAAAGGAGTTCCACCTAAAACAACTCTGAACTGATCCCACATTTGGAACTGGGCTAAATGGCCGAAATTCAGCAGTGAGTAAGATGGTCTCTGCCCTGGAGATGCTCAAAGTCTAGGGCAGAGAACAGGAGGCCTGTCCAAACTGGCCTTCACACACCACAGGTGGACAGAGGCAGGGGCAAAACACCGTGGGAGCCCAAAGCAGGAAAACCTGAACTCTACCCCAAGGGAGGCAACAAAGCTGTGCTTCAGTATACATTTTGAGTTGCTGGCTTTTATGCAGTCCTAATAGAGGAGCTATTGTAAGAACAAAGAAATACTAGTTATCTTTTATGATTCAGCTAATAACTAACAAAAATCACTTTCAATAACATATCAACATCTCAAAATATTAAAAATGAAAAAAGCCACACACAAAATTCTCTGAATTATTTCTCTCTATGCAACAGGCCAATAGGACAGTAGGCATTATAGGAGTAGAGGGTCTAATAAAATGAAAGTTTTGTGTAGTTTAAGGATTATATTTTTTTCTTTTGTTAACCTTATGGATAAACTGAATTTTTAGAAGCTCCTAATTCACCATGTAGTCAAGTTAGGTACAAACTATTATAGATCTTATTAGTACTTAACCAAGTTGAACTTTATTCCTTCAGGTATCAGTCTTTGGGTAGACTGTTTCATGATACAGTGTAGACCTGGGCAGAATGGTAAGTGGCATTTCTGGGGGTTATCATGCTCAGAGTAAAAGGGCTTCTCATAATGCCTTTATATTATAGTACAGTAAAGTAATTTTATTTATATTTGGTAAAGTAATTTGTGAGCCACTTAAGCTGCTTGGCAATACGGGGAGAGCATGGTGCAGCCAATGCAGTGTTAAGAGCTGGGGCGCTGAGCCACATTCATCTGGACTGGAATCTTGGTTCTGCCATTTATTAGCATGGTGAGCTTGGATCAGTCACTTGGCCTCCCTATGCCTGTTTACTCATCTGTAAAGTGGGGACAGAAATAGCTACCTTGTGGGCTAGTGGTGAGGATTAGAAAACAAAGCACATCAAGTACGTTGCACATAGTAGGCACTCTCCTAAAGGGTAGCTGCATTACAGATGAGGACAAGGGGATCTCCTAGACACAGATTGTGCAATGGTTACCTGGGGGATCTGTCTAGATCCTTCCCCCAGTGAGAGTTATGCCCAGGTCAGAGGAAAAAGAAGCCACATGACCTTAAATTAGCCTTTAAGAAAATATATATTCTTCTGATAAGTTGCTTTTGGCATAAGTCAGGCTCAGAACATATATAAGTATTAAATATTTTCTTAAACCCAAAGCAAATGTGCTTTATTATGTACCTTGCTCATAATGTAATATAATGTATGTCATGTTCCTCATAAATGATTGTGGAGAAAGATAGATGGGATGGAAGACAAGTCATATCAGTGAAGAACATCTCCTATCCTCAAGCTGCCACTAACAGTTAGCTCATGGAGTGGATTCTCTAAATCCATTTTTATAATAAAATCTACTTTTCCTCATAAATGAGACCTTAAGCCTTATCTGCAGTGCCATTTGGGTATCCTTGATCGAGCATCTTCCAAAATGAAGGAAGGCACCAGCATTCTGGGACTGCTACTTCTTTTTTTGTTGGGCTCCTAGGGTGAGCCCCTGGGTTCTTGCAGCAGCTAAGGTGTCTACTGCCACCCTGGGCTGTGCGAGACTCTCTTTGCTAGCATTCCGTAAAGAGCTGTAGCTTCCTGGGTGCTAAATTAACAGGCTTCCCAGCTAGGTTTGTGTGTTCATTTCTTCAGAAAGCGTGCCCTGAGCCGTCGTGCTGTGTGGCAGGGCACACAGTCAGCCAGAACCGGAGAGAGCAACCGAGAGGAATGTCGCAGATGCTCAGTGAGATGCCCTCTGTCCTACTCTGAGACGTATAAGAAAATGGTGTCATTTCTACTTTCTCCACTTTTTCTTTCCTCCTCTGAAGTAACTCCCACCAGACCAGGTTTTTTGTGTGTTTGCTTGTGAAAGAAGTAAAAGGTCATATGTAAAGCAGTCAGTTGCTTACCAAGGGATCAAATTAGCACCCACATATGTAGGCCTCCTACCTCCCAGCCAGATCCCCATGTCCTGCCTTCACCTCCCTGTTTCATCCCCTCCCATCTTTCCCAGGCTCAGGGTACAAACTGTTAGCCCCTCCAGGGCATCTCCATCTCTGGGGAGAATCCGGAACAGGCTGACAGCAACTGGCTTCTGCTTCTCCCCTTTCCCCAGAATCGGATGCTTAAGCCTTGACCCTGTGACATTAAAGGAAACCTATTCTGTAACACAAGCATCTCCCTCCAGTTATTTAAAAATCCTATCCCTCTCGGGGATACAAGCAGCTACAAAGCTTTAAAATTTCACTGCAGCCCTTCTGAGCAACTGTTTAGGAACTTGTGGAACTGCTAAAGAAAAGGATCTCCTCTGGATTTAGGACGTTTAATTTCCAATTTATCTTGTTTCCTTTCTTCCCTTTATCGCTAACTGGCTCAATTACCAATCTTGAAAAAAAGGGAATTAAAATCTCCAAAGATTAAAAAAAAGCGGCTGAGGAGAGGTGAAAACACAATACTTGGGGCCACGGAACCCTGCTTCCCTCTGCAGGCACCTAGGAGAGCAGCAGGAATGTAATCACCAAAGCAGCACGAGTGGGTCCCAAAGGGCACTGCCTGGCCCGCTCTCCAGTGGCTGGAACAACTCACTGTGCATCCAAAGGCAAGCACAGTGGGGCTCCCTCCTTTCTGTGCAGCTAGAATTCACTCCCTCCCACGTGGAAGTCACAAGGCATCTAGGGACTAGTCTCATCTCTTTCTTGGGACTGCAGTGGGAAGCTGATCCAAGAACCTACTTTCCTCTGGTGAGGCAGCCGAGTATGAGGCACTGGGAGCCAATTTATCCTCTTGTGTTTCTGTTTCCCCCTGGTCATATGCCTCGGGGAGGTGCGGATGTGCTGGGATGGTCTTACTTAACTAACTAAGAGAAAGGCCAAGTCCAGCTCGTCAGCATTCTCTGCACTAAGGTACTGGGCCCAAGCCCTGTAAAAGTTTAAGTACTACTGTGTTTTCCTTCATCATGGCTCCTGTACTGCAGTCCCCTTAGGCATCTTATGGAGAGTGGTGGCTATGGTCTAAACTGGGATTGGGGCATTCCAGAATCTCTTGGCCACTTACTTAATATTACTAACACCCTTCATTAACAACATGAAAACATCTGGGAAGGGAGATGTACGGGGAGGATGTGTGGGGAGGATAAGTTAGGCGAATAGTCTTTTTAAAGTACTCAAAAGCATATCTAGGCTATAATTAACCTTTAATAGTAACAGCAAACATTTATTGAATGCTTAGTGCATGCCAGACACTCTTATAAGGACTGAATTACAAGGTATGAATTATAGCATTATATTTTTGGAACAACTATATGAGAATAAATACTATTATTAAAGCATTTTATTGAGAAACAAAGGAGGAACAGTATGATCCAGCAAAGTAAGCAAGGTCACATGACTAAAGCAAGAGATGGAGCTGGAGTTTGAGGCTCTCCAACACACTCACCTCTCCATCACCACGCTCCACTGGAGAACTCGGGATATATTAACGCAATTGCCTCAAATGAAACTCTCAAGGTCAAAATGATTGAGATAAAAACAAACCTATTTGTTTCCGGGATGATTATGACATTCTGGGTCAGGCTTCAAATTAAACAGGCAGAACTAACACAATCTGTTTCAGACGGAGGCTTGGCGGAAAGGCAGTCCTGGTTAGCTGGTCCAGGGAGCACTTCCTATGTTCCACCAAGCAGGCGGTGTGCATGTCAGAAGGATTTGCATGCCCAAATCTCCAAACAACGGTACAAGGTATGTTCCCAAAGATAACATGCTCCTCTGGGCTAAGGCAGGCTAAGAAAGAACAATAGAGAGCACCAGCAGAGGGGTTCCTGTCCCTGAGGACACTCTGCTGCTTTCCCAAGCCACGCTGTAGCCTGGCCTGGCCTTCTGAGGCCAAGGGCAGCCCCACCTTGCAGGCGGCTCTTCCACTGCTGCCCGCCTGCATCTGAAAGCTGCACCTCATGTGTTCTCTCTGGAGCAATTTCAGACTCCTATTGACTGATAGTGACGCTCAGATTCAGTCTGGCAGTAGCACACACCAGCTGTTTCCATATGTCTGGGCCAAAGATGGTCACGGCAGTTTAGAATTTCCCTCCTAAGTGAGTTTGAAATGAAAACTTCAAGTTTATGAACCAAACACTAATTCACTTTTCAATGAATGAGACACACATCCCCTTATGGCTCAGAACAACGACAGAACAAGGGAACACTGACCTCTTATTTGCCTCCAACACGCCAGGTGCCTCATAAAGCAGAGCATACCCTAGAGGCTTCCAGACAAATTGGGACTGGGATGGTGAAAATGTACAGTTGGTTCTCTTCCCTTGGTTTATTCCATTGTGGTTCTCATTCCCACCCTCTGCCCTCCACTCCCATCTTAATCACTGGCTCCTTGTCTTCCTCCCAACCCTTAAGCGGGGTTCCCCACGGATCAATTGTTAGATGTCTTCTCTCCTATTCTGCATACTTCCTTAGGCTGCCGTCATCCGTGCTTGTGGCTTCAACTCCAGCCTCATCACGTCTCATTCAAATTCAGCCCAGACTATCCTTCTAAGCTTCACACCCACATGTCCAGAAACTGCCAGACACGTGTCCACTCTGATGTCCCACAGGTGTCTCAAACATGAGTGCCAAAATGAATGATTTGCTCAACCACCTCCCACAACTTGTGGCTGTTTCTCTTCCCGTATTCCCTATCTTGTCACCAAATCCAGATACAGAGAAATAACCTTAGATTCCTCCATCTCCATTAGTACAAAGTGCCTTTGATTCTACCTCTTAAATCTTTCCATTCCCAATCCTACCGCCTTAGTTCTTATAAAAGCCTTGTAAATAGTCTCCTCAACTCAAATTATATCCTTTCCCAATATTCAACATTTCCACAAAAATAATCCCTCTCATTTGTTAATCTTGGCACATTCTTAGGGCTAACTGATATGAATTGGTACCTGCGAACTGGTTGTTCACAGCTGGCACACGTTCTGATTGTCAGTGGCTATGTCATGTGGTTGTCAAATGTTTTGATTATCACCCTGATTGTTACTCCCTTGCTTAAACCCTTCAATGGATCCCCGACAACTTAAAATCATCTCTTCAGTGTAGCATATCATGGCTTCTTGTTCTTAGGCCACTGCCCAAGCCACAGTATTACGCTATCCAACTTCCAGTTTCTCTAATGCAGGGCTTCTTCAGTCGCGGTCTATGGGTCCAGGCAGGTCCATGGGTAGGGAGGAGCTGTTATGTAAACTTGGAAGAGAATTACATCTTTATTTAACTTCTGACTATAATTTAGTATTTCCTTCAATTGTAAATACAGGCAACAAACCATACTTTTTGTAATGCCTATATTTTGTCATCTATAAATTATGGATATTTTCAAATGATAGTAAACTTGCTGTAGATAACTAAAAAATTGTTTATATTCATCATTACAAATTTACAATAGCAATTCTGATGAGATTATATCTCAATATTCAATGTACAAATAAAGATGCATACATTACCATATCACATATTTGTTTTTAAAATATTTTGATGACTATATTTCAATATAATTGGTTTCTGTTGTAATCTCATGTATTTATTTTATGCACTTGACCTTATTCTGAGATACTTTATGAGAAAGCCAGAAAGATCCATGGCACAGAAAAGGTTCAGAATCCATGCTCTAATTAATGGCTTCTCCATCGATCTGTCTCTCTGCTCATCTATCTGGCATATATTCATTGACTGTTTACCAGGTATCATGAATTGTGCTAGGTCCAAAAGGACATCAAGATGAGGAAAACACAGTTCCTTACCTCAAGGTGGGGGAGAGGGGAAGCTGGATCATTTAAATACTGTGTGGCAAATGAGGTACTATAACTTTACATAGGGAGCCATGGGGGCCAATGGAGGGACATCTGGCCAAACCAGAAGCTGAGGCCTCTTGGAGATGCCACTCAAGCCAAGTTTTAAAGGACAAGTAGGATGTAGTCAGGTGAAGAAGTAACATAACCTATGATGTCATAAACCATGGTATGCGCTTTTGGAAACAACTGTGAGTCTGATACATTTGCTGCAGGAAAGGGAAATAACTTGATCCTATGTTGAAGCACCACAAAAAACCACAACTGTAGAATACTGTGTATAAAGACTCTAGACCTTGGAAGGAAGACAATCAGCCCAGTAAACTTTTCAGAGTTAAAAAAAAAAAAAAAGGCCTGACCAGGTGCAGTGCCTCATACCTGTAATCCCAGCACTTTGGGAGGCTGAGGCGGGAGGATTGCTGAGGCTAGGAGTTTGAGATCAACCTGGGCAACATAGGGAGACCCTGTCTCTACATGAAATAAAAAAACCAGTGGGCATGGTGGTTATGATCGGGCCATTGCACTACAGCCTTGGCAACAGAGCGAGACCCTGTCTCTAAAAAAAAAAAAAAACAAAAAACAAAAAAAACCCCTATTTTCCTCAAGAATATAAAAAGCCCTCTTCATGTGGGCAATGGAAATCAGTAGGTAGAAATTTTGAATTTGGAACTAAAGCCTGCTGATAACAGCATGACAGTTTTCTAGGGGAGGAGAAAGAAACAGAGAGTCATCTGCATGACACAGTAAAGAGAGTATTTTCAGACTCACTTTTCTGTGGCATCCTGGCTGGATAGCACAAAGATACATTTTTCAGAACTGTTTTAAGTTGAAACTGAGATATATGGAATGATTTTTGCAAGAAAATGTGCAGCTTGAAAACTTTTCACATGGGACAGCCCCGGATAGGTATGAAGTTTCTGAATGACTGTGGGTGGAAATGGCACAGAGTACCCTTGATCAGAATATCTAAAATAGGGAGATTTCTAATCCTAGGAATTGGTTTTCCAGTTTGACTAGTTATCAGGGGTGTCTGGAAGGCAGGAGGCAATGCCCACCCACTATCTTCCTAGAACTATGTGCACTTTTAAGTTTCCTTTTCCCAAGCAGACTGAGACACATTATGTTGATTCAACTTTTACCAATATTAAATTACAGCATGTTTCCTCTTTTTCATTACAGAAACAAAAAGTTGCAATAAACTTCCTGTCTCTTTGTACCTAGTTTCACTTAGGAATTAGAATTGTATTATTCTAGCAGAGAGCTCAAATTTAGCTGGTAGAAGAGATAATCAATTAACTGCAAGGTAGCTTTATATCACTGATGTAAACAATTCCTTGTTGCCCCAATCCTACAGGCACATTTAACACCATCTTAAAAACAAAACGATTCCCTGGAGTTGGAAGTTTATTCGTATGACTGTGTGTTAATACTAACCTTGAAATGTCTGCCATCTACCATCATGCCCCCATATTTCTCCCATAAAAGTTTCAGTAAACTTACAGCCCCGACACAGTTACCACGAACAGACCTCTATCTGGGAATGATTACACGTGCATATGGATTTAACTTAGGACAGGAATAAGTTAGCACCTTTCTTTGACCTTTTCCTGAGCACAACATACAAGGAGAATCCAGAGATGATGAGTATTTTATAGCAGCTGGCTTCCACAGGTGGTAAGATGGGCTCTGACATATGATGGGTCTAGTCACTCAGCAAGTGTGAATTTTGGAAGTGAGCATCTGCCAGTCTTGTTATTAACTGAGAGCTGAGTTGTTTTTATGAACTTCCAAATCTGGAAAACCTAAATGCATTTTTGAAACAGATTCACTTATAATTTAACCGAAAAATAAAATATCATTTTTCTTGTATTTTCACATCCCTCAATGTGAAAGGGATGTAGAGCAACTGAAAGCCTTGGAGAGAGGGTCTCCTAAGGCCCCAACCTTCTCCATTCAGCTAGTGAGGGCTTCCTCCTAGTTTCAAAAGTTCAATCTCTTGTCAATTGCTATTTCAGAAATATGATGACCACTACACCCATAAGACAAAAACAGATTGGCATTTTCAAAAGTCCTCTCTGGGTGAATATTTACAATATTCTGAAAATATTTTTTTAAGAACATATGTACTTCTTGCTTTAAGATAATTGTATTAGGAGGTTATAGAAATATGAATTAACACTGTAGGCAAGTTTAAGTCAAATGTATCAGTTTATAAGGGGATCCTAAACCCAATAGGGTATCTAAGGTTTTACTTGTAGATTTTAGGTTCCTGGGCCCTATAAGTTTGCCACTCAGCAGGGATCATTTCACTGCACCCATCAGATATCATAGTTCAGCACCAACTGTAAAGATCAAGAGTAGTACTGTCCAACAGAAGTATAAAGCAAGGCACATATGTAATTTAAAAATTTTCTAATACTTATGTTTTAAAAAGTATAAAGGAATGGGTAAAATCACTTTCAATATATTTTATTTAATCCACTATATCTAAAATATTATCATTTCAATGTGTAATCAATATAAAAATTAATGAAATATTTTACTATTTTGGGGAGTACTAAGTTTTTGAAATCCAATGTGTATTTTACACTTATAGCACATCTCAATTCAGACTAACCACAAATAACCACATGTAGCTAGTGGCTACAGTATAAGAGCAGCACAGCTCCTTCCTACTCAGGATGGACAGAAAAATGATGCCATGGGAGTACCACAGCCACCCAAATTCTAGGGTGCTTAGACATATTCTAAACCATAGTCCCCTGATGGTTTCAGAGACTGGAGCTTTAAATGTGTTTGTGCATGATTCTAGTATTTGCAGGATAACTTACAAATGATGAGTATTTCAGAAAACCGGTCTTGGTGTCAAAGTAGGACAGTGCTACTCTAATGCATGGGAGAGTAAGAAAGGCTCACTAGTTGTCACATCATATATAATGTTAGTTCTTTTCCACTGTTTTATTTATATTTCAACATAACTCATTTATTCTATAAACAGCAAGTCTTCTCAGTACAAGGCCCAGAGTGGCTGAAATGCACTAACAAAATAGAAAAGTATTGATTCTAAAAATAAATTCAACAAAACCAGGTGGCAAAATATATTTAAGGAACTATGCAATCAGCTTTACTACTCTCTATGCAACTTTCAAGGATAACATTAATTTTAACTAGTAGAACTCTGTCTCAACCTATAAACCTTTGAGGTTTTACAGATTCTAACCAATTCTAGTCCTTCATCCTCAGTAAATATTTCTGCCCAGCTACTTGTTATTTATCCCCTTGTAGCACCAAAGTGATTACCTTAGATAAATGTTCCTTTATGGGTTCGTTGTCTCTCTTTACCACCTCCATCATTTCTTGGCCTCCAAGGTAGGCGACATTAGCTACGTTTAAAAAATAAAAAGTCCAACACTTAGAATATACAGAATAAACGCAAATATCAAATTAACTTCAGTAAACTCATGTTCCTTCCTTTTCTTTTGGCAAGTGCTATCTGATGTGAGATATCAGTGAGGCCAAGAGAGGCATGCGAGTCAGGCAACATGCATGGTGTCTGGAAGTAAGAGCATATCCTATAAAAGAACCTTCTCTCAACCTCATCTGGCTTCTCAGTAGCAAAGTTTAGCAGTTTGATGGCCTAACGTCAGATACCACAGCAGATGACATGTGTAACTGTACCTGACTAAAAGTGTTATTATGATTTAAAGATTAGCACAAATCATGATAGATAAATCATGTATACCAAGGAAACGCACACAATTATTAACATGAAACTATACTGGCTTTTTTTTTTTTTTTAAAAGGAAACAACTGAAAGGCATGTTTATTTTAAAAAATAAGTTTAAAGGATCTAAGAATTTTCAGTGAAGGTTAGTCCCATTATACTGGTTGCAAAATGAGCAAAGTGATGCTCACATTCAAGACGTCAAATACTTGGAAAAGAAGAAGAAAGCCAGAGATAACATGAATTTATGTGGCTTTCTCACAGTGGTAAGAAAATTGTCATTCAATGTTTTGTGCCTTGAATTCCATTTTGGCTGACATTATTAATTTGCTTTCTTTTTTGTTAGCATTAGCCTGGTATACGTCCTTCCCTTCATTTTCAATCTTCTGTCACTTTAAGTATCACTCTCGAAATCACATAAGTGGACTTCTTTAAAAGCACAGTTTGAAAGTCTATCTCTTAAATAAAGGACTAAAAGATATTCGTGTATATTGAGATCAAAGATATTTGGTCTGACTTCAGTCATGTTTGTATATCCTATACTTCGCTATTTCCGACTCTTTTTTAGTATGAATGATGAGTTTTCCTCCCCACGCTGGCTTTAAAAAACTTTTTTTTATTAATAGTCTCAAAGCATAAATTCCATTTTTATTCAAATAGTGGTTAAGCCTTACCTAAACACTGGAAAACTTATATATACTTTTTCTTTTGCTATCTCATCCAAACGAGGAGGCCCTTAGCAAACTTGTACTTTCCCCTGCCTTCCTCCCACCCTTCCCCCACCCTGTGGTTTAAATTAGAAGGAATTTTAGTTCCAGATTATTTTTTTTACATTTTGCCTCTACTTCCCTTGTTTAAAGTTTTATCAAGAAAACACACACACACACACACACACACAGTTTATATATCAAACATCACAGAAATGCTTACAGTGAAAAATCATAGTTTCTTGTTCCATTGTTTCCTACCTCTAGACCCATTCCCCAGAGGAAACTTCTCTTTAACTCTTTTAGCTGTTTGTCCACTAGTTATCTCCATACTGCTAAACATTTATGATCATCTTGTTATTTCTCAGTAAATTATTACCTTTGCCAAGCTGCTATGATAGATGAGGATTTAGCTCACTTTATGGCCCTCACATTCCTTCTTGCCGTCTTCTCAACATGTTTATACCTTATTTTTAATTTCTCTACTATTACTTAAATAATACATTTACGTTTTTATTTCTAAATATTGTTCACCATTGAGCCAAGTAGTGTATGAGACCACGTTTCCATTCTTACAATAGCGCCCTCCTCCAATATGTTTTTGTTATACCTACCTTTTTCCCCAGCTCTCCACCCCATCAATATCCTTTTGAGTCAGTTTTTCTTGGAGACCTCCTTTCCAGGGCCCTCAGACCTGCTCTCACCTGGACTGCTGTCAACTTAGAATTTCCCTTACCTGCCTTCTTGGGTTGTTCCCGTTGTTTTCTAAGTCCCCGTTAATTAACTCATTTATTTGTTTATTCATTAAAAGACGACTGAGTACCTACTATAGATAGACGTTGGCACTGGAGATAAAGCAATAAACAAGAAAGAAAAAGTGTCTGCCATTATTGAGCTTATAATTCAGTGTGGGCAGCAGGTGAATATAGGCAAAATACATGACAGATAGTGAGAAAGTGCTATGGAGAAAAATAAAATAAGCTCAGGAGATAGACTGTGCAGTGACAATGTGGCCTATTTATCTAAAGTGCACTGAAAAGGCCTCTCTGATAAGAGGATGTGTGAACAGAGACCTGAATGAAATAAGGAAGTGGGCCATGCAGACTCCAGGCAGAGAACAGGCTGGGAAAGCTGTGTCTCAGGGTAACAAGAAGAGCACTGGGACCGCCTAGGGTGAAGTGGGTGGGGAAGGGCTGAGGGATAATGGGTGGGAGAGCAGTGAGGGGCCAAGGTCCTATTCCCCTTCTCCTCTGTTATTGTCTCTGCTGTTTTGGGGGAGTGTATCTTTAGATAACTTCTTAAGGGAAAGAGTACTAGAAAAGAATTTTCTGGAGTTTCTGCCTGTCTGAAAAAGTCTATTTTTTACCTTCACACTTGACTGATAGTTGGCTAGTTAGAGAATTGCAGGTTGAAAATAATTTTCCTCAGAACCTAGAAGACACTGCTCTACTATGAGAAGCTTAGACCACTTTGATTCTCATCCCTTTGAAGGCATTTGTGCATGTGTGTGCAATTCTGATATTTCATGATGATGTGCCTTGATGTGGGTCTTTTTTAATTGTTCAACTTTTTGGTTCTTAACCTCAATTTTATCTTCTACCCCTTCTAGTAAAGTTTTAATTCTGACAATCATATTTTTTTTTTTTTTTTTTGAGACAGAGTCTCACTATGTTGCCCTGGCTAGAGTGCCGTGGTGTCAGCTTAGCTCACAGCAACCTCGGACTCCTGGGCTCAAGCAATCCTCCTGCCTCAGCCTCCCGAGTAGCTGGGACTACAGGCATGCACCACCATGCCCGGCTAATTTTTTCTCTCTCTATATATTTTTAGTTGGTCTAGCTAATTTCTTTCTATTTTTAGTAGAGACGGGGTCTCGCTCTTGCTCAGGCTGGTCTTGAACAAGCGATCCATCCGCCTTGGCCTCCCAGAATGCTAGGATTACAGGTGTGAGCCACCGCGCCCGGCCGACAATCATATTTTTAATTTGCATGGGATCTGCTTGGATCTCTGATTATTTTTCCTTCAAAACATTTTGTTCTTGTTTTTAATCAACATATTTTCCTTGATCTTGGAGGACAACATGTAACTTTAAAGTTTTCTTCTGCTCCTCTGATTACCTTGATCTCCTCTAAGGTCATTTACTCGTTTCTTTACTTTGCTCATATTCTTTAGCGTTGGAGGCATTCCTTAAATGTCTGGTGGTCCTCGGTTATTCATTTTTAAGAGAAACACAGTAAAAAGCTGTGTAGGTGGACCAGCTTTCTGATTGATGGGCTCCATTTTAGAATTACTATAATGTTACATCAAAAGACCCCTGTATGCCAGAATATATGAAGATCTTTCCTCTAGGCTCTTAAAAGTTTTTAAAGAACACTTTGATTTTTATTTTTTTTTCATCTGTTGGTTGGATGATGCCTGGCTGCTGCGTGTGCTATGCAAAATGGCAGGGGTGGGGAAGACTGATTGTAATTAATCCTTGTTTTCCGAAGTATGTCTCAGTCTCACCTTTCCTTATGCATACTTGGAATTTTGAGCCTCAAGTTCTTAGAGGATTCTTCAGGGGAGACAGGCACATTCTTTGCCTATATAAGCCATCTTGTAAGCCAGTGTTGTACAACTGAACTTTATGTGATAATTGAGATGTTCTATATCTGTGCTGTCCAATACGGTGGCCACTGGCCTCATGTGGCTATTGATTGCTTGAAATGTGGCTGGTGTGACTGAGGAACTAAATTTTTAATTCTACTTCCTTAGAAAATCCATCAGATTTTCCCTATTTCTAACAGTATTTTATTTCTGAATGTCCAAGCACATCCAATAATTCACCCATTCCCTCCCTCCTCCTGTGGAGCCTTCCATTCTTCTGATTCAGTTCTGGCCTGGCCGCTCTCCAGGCCCGCTGCATAGCTGTCATCCTTGGACTTCCCTTTGCCACTCCTCCGGACTGGATTCCATTTTTTTTTTTTTTGGATTCTATCCATGGCTTTCTCTTTCTTGGTTTATTCCCTTACATCACTGAAGCACATTTTCCAGTAACTAATAAAAAGGTACACGGGAATTAGATTTTATAAATGTTTACATATCTATTTTTTTTCTGTTTACACACTGACTCATAGTTTGGCTGTGTATAGAATTCTAAGCTGAAAATGGCATATCCTTCAAATTTATTTTCTTCCAGCAACCAAGGTTAATGATTCTGATTCCAGTTTCTTGGCATGTGACTACTTCCTTCCACCTTACCCCTATCCCCACCAAACCCAGGAGTTCACTTTACCTCTGCTACTCCAAAGTTTCATAGGAATATGTTCTACTATAAGTCTTTCTTTCATTAATTGGGCTGGACATCCAGTAGGCCCATTCACTGCCTGGACTCATCAACTTTAGTTCTGGAAATTTTTCTTTTATTATTTCTTTGATAATTTCTTCCCCTACTTTCTCTGTCCTCTCTTTCTGGAACTCCTACTAGTTCTTGGACCTCTTGGATTGAGCCTCTAAGTCATATTTTTCTTCTATAGCCCTTCTCTTTTCCTATTTGTATTACTTTCTAGGAGATTTCTTCAACTTTCTCTTCTAACTCTGTATATTGAATTTTTACTTTGGTTGTGAAAATTTCAATTTCCAAGGACATTTTCTGTCCTTTTTTACAGCATTCTGTTCTTTATTTTATGGATGTTTTATTCATCATCTTTCTGAGATTAGAGGGCCATTTTTAAATAAAGGGGTTTTTTTCCCTTTATTTTTTTCTTAATTTTCTTGAGTCTTCCCCCTTCCTTTGTCTGTATTTCTGTTTTGGTTTCTCTCTTATGTTGAAGAAATGTCTGATGCACTTATATTCTATAAAGCAGTGTGCTCTTAGTTATATCTGAAGCCCTCATCTGTATTTGTTAGCTGTGGACTCATGAAGAAAGATTGTCTTGCTGATTTGAAAAGGTTTCAGTTAAGACAACTGTCGGGGGAAAGGCCATGTTTTCCTACCAGGATAGTTGTTTTCCATTTGCTTTTTGACAAACTGTGCTTCTATATCCTATTATTTCCCTTACAAATACAAGAGCTATATAAAGTTCAGGAAAAGCATTTCTTCACGTCTCTTCCTCTAGCTTTGACTTTTTTTTTTATTTAAGCATATTATGGGGGTACAGATGTTTAGGTTACGTATGTTGCCCCCCCCAAGTCTGAGTTTCAAATATGTCCATCCTTCAGGCTGTGCACATTGCACTTTTTGTGTATGCATATACCCGTCCCCTCCTCCCCCCTCCCCCCTGCCCAACATCCAATAGATGTTAGTCTTATATGTGCACTTATGTGTTGATCAGTTAATACCAATTCGATGGTGAGTACATGTGGTGCTTGTCTTTCCATTCTTGGGATACTTCACTTAGTAGAATGCGTTCCAGCTCTATCCAGGAGTATACAAGAGGTGCTATATCACCATTGTTTCTTAAAGCC
>NW_012149841.1:2807986-2815728 GCF_000956105.1 Propithecus coquereli | reverse complement strand
CTTTCTATTTTTTGGTAGAGACGGGGTCTCGCTCTTGCTCAGGCTGGTCTCGAACTCCTGAGCTCAAACGATCTGCCCGCCTCGGCCTCCCAGAGTGCTAGGATTACAGGCATGAGCCACCGCGCCTGGCCCAGGTGTCTTTCTTATACAGTATCATTTGCTCTTTTGGGTAGATGCCCAGTAATGGGATTGCTGGATCGAATGGTACTTCTACTTGCATCTCTTTAAGATAGCTCCATATTGCTTTCCACAGAGGTTGCACTAGTTTGCAATCCCACCAACAGTGCATGAGTGTTTCTATCTCTCCGCATCCATGCCAACTAGCTTTGACTTTTTGAGAGTTCAGATCCTTTGTCCCTGGACATGAAATACCCTTTATTTCATGGATACCATGTAGAAACATCCTTTTTCTTTTACATGTAGTCAGAATGACCAGCTTCTTTCCTATTACAGCAGGCCCTGCAGGCCCTGATGGACAGCCATCCACTTACCAGCTTTCTTGTGTAATGTGGCTATACTGAGTGTAACATGGACAGGTTACCTCCAGCTAAGATTCTAATTTCTTGGCATAGTGTTCCAAAGGCCACTTTATCTGCAGTGTAGGCCCAGTTTAGCTGAGATGGGTGAACAAGATTTGTTTCGCCACCTTCCCTGTAGACGCAATAGGTCTGAATTATCTGTTGCCTTGAGGCTGAGTGTTATACTCCGAAGAGTGAAAGCACAAGTACCTTCTCATACATGACACAAGAATCCCAAGTGGCAGCCCTTGTTAGGTACAAGAGTGAGGTATGTAGTCATTATTTTCTCTTAGGTGGGATCTTTCTCAATCTAATTCAGGGCACTTGAAATTCAACAGAACACTATGACCATCAATAAAGCATTACTCTGTAATTGTAAACAACAAAAATTTCTTGAAACAAATGAAAACATAAACACAATATATCTGTGGGATACAGCAAAAACAGTACTAAGAGGGAAGTTTATAGCAATAAACACCTACATCAGAAAAAGAGAAAGACTTCAAATAAACAATCCAACGATGTACCTCAAGGCACTAGAAAAGCAAGAAAAAACCAAACCCAAAATTAGTAGAAGGAAAGAAAGAAAGATCAGAGCAGAAATAGGTGAAATTGAGACAAAAATTACATAAGATTAATGAAACAAGGTTGGTTTTTTGAAAAGACAAATAAAATTGACACACCACAAAACCCAAATAAATAAAATCAGAGATAAAAAATGAAACGTCATAAAGGATACCATAGAAATACAAAGGATCATCAGCGACTACTATGAAGAACTTTACGCTAACAACTTGGAAAACCTAGAATGAATGGATAAATTCCTGGACACAAACAACTTACCAAGATTGAACCATGAAGAAACAGAAAACCTGAAAAGAATGAGTAACAAGATCCAAGCAGTAATAAAAAGTCTCCTATCAAAGAAAAGTGCAGGACCTGATGGATTCACTGCCAAATTCTACCAAACATTTAAAGAAGAATTAATGCCAATTTTACTCAGACCATTTTTAAAAAATTGCAGAGGAGGAAATACTTCCAAACTCATTCTATGAGGCCAGCATTATCCTGATAACCTAGACATCTGTACACCCATAACTTGCTGAAATAAAAAAAAAAAAAAAAACCAGACCAGGACATAAAAAAAACAAACAAAACTATATGCCCATATCCCTGATGAACATACATGCAAAAATCCATAACAAAATACTAGTAAACTGAATTCAACAACACATTAAAAAGATCATTCACCATGATCAAGCGGGATTCATCCCACGGACACAAGGATGGTTCAATATATGCAAATCAATAAACGTGATACATCACATTGATAGAACCAGGGACAAAAACCACATGATCACTTCATTAGATGATGAAAAAGCATTCAATAAAATTTGACATCCCTTCATGATAAAAACTCTGAACAAATTGGGTATAGAAGGAACATACCTCACAACGATAAAGGCCATACATGACAAATCCACAGCTAATAATACTGAATGAGAAAAAACCGAAGGCCTTTCCACTAAGATCTGGAACAAGACAAAGATGTCCACTCTCATCATTTGTATTCAACATAGTACTGGAAGTCCTAGCCAGAGCAGTTAGGCAAGAGAGAGAAATAAAGGGCCTCTAGGTTGTAAAAGAAGAAGTCAAATTATCCTTGTTTGCATATTATATGATTTTATATTTAGAAAAACCTGAAGACTGTACCAAAAAACTCTTAGAACTAATAAACAAATTCAGTTAAGTTGCAGGATACAAAACCAACGTACAAAACTCAGTTTACATATGTTAACTGGCAGTCAATCTGAAAAAAAAAATCAAGAAGGCAAATACTATTTACAATAGCTACCAAAAAAACCCCCAAAAAACCTACGAATAAATTTAACCAAACAAGTGAAAGATCTCTACAAGAAAAACTATAGAGCACTGAAATTGAAGAGGACACACACACAAAAATGGAAATATAACCCATACTCGTGGATTAGCTAATTAAACAATAATATGTTTATTATTAAAATGTCCATACTATACCCAACACGATCTACTAACTCAATGCAATTCCTATCAAAATACTCATGATATTCTTCACAGAAATAGAAGGAAAAAACCCTAAACTTTCTGTGAAATCAATAAAGACCCTGAGTAGTAGCTAATGCAATCACCAGCAAAAAGAACAGAGCTGGAGGCATCACACCACCAGACGTCAAATTATCCTACAAAGCTATAAAAACCCAAACAGTCAATTCATTTTCAACAAAAGTGCCAAGAACATACATTGAATAAAGGGCAGTCTCTTTAATAAACAGTGCTGGGTAAACTGGATATCCACATGCAGAAGAATGAAACTACATCCCCATTTTCCACCATATACAAAAATCAACTCAAAATGGATTAAAGACTTAAGTGTAAGACCTGGAACTATGAAACCACTAAAGGAAAACACTGGAGAACCACTACAGGACATTGGTCTGGGCAAAGATTTTTTTGGGTAAGACTTCAAAAGCTAGGCAACAAAAGCAAAAATAGACAAAGGAGATTACATTAAGCTAAAATGCTTCTGCACAACAAAGGAAACAGTCAATAAAGTGAAGAGACAACCTTAGAATGTGAGAAAATATTTGCAAACTATCTATCCAATAAGGGATTAATAACCAGAATATATAAGGAACTCAAATAATAACTCAATAGCAAAAGACCCCCAATTATTTCATTTAAAAGTTGGGGAAAGGGCTTGATTGTTCTTTTTTCAAAGGAGGCCTTCCAATTGGCCACCGTTTTTTTTAAAAAACTTCACCTTTCTTATTCTTCGGGGAATTGCAATTGGAACCCCAATGAGCTATGATCGTACCCCAGTGAGAATGGCTATTATCAAAAAGATAAAAAGTAACAAATGTTGGCAAGGATGCAGAGAAAGAGAAATGTTTTTGCACTATTGGTGGGAATGTAAAGTAGTACAGCTATTATGGAAAATAGTATAGAAGTTGCTTAAAAACTAAAATAGAACTACCATATGATCCAGCAATTCCACTACCAGGTATATATCCAAAGGAAAGGAAATTAGTGTATCAAAGAGATACTGACACACCCGTGTTTATTGCAGCACTATTCATAACAGGCAAGATATGGAATCAACCTGAGTGTCCATCAATGGATGAATAAAGAAAATGTGGTATATACACAATGGAATATTATTCAACCATGAAAAAGAATGCAATCCTGTCATTTGCAGCAACATGGATGAGACTGGAGGTCCTTATGGTAAGTGAAATAAGCTAGGCACAGAAGACAAATATCACATGTTCTCACTCATATGTTGGAGATAAAAAGGTAGATCTCATGATGGTACAGAGTAGAATGGTGGTTATCAGAGCCTAGGAAGGAAAGTGAGAAGGATGCATAAAAAGAAGTTGGGTAAGAGGTACAAAAATAGAGTTAGATACAAGGAATAAATTCTTGTATTCAATAGTACAGTAGGGAAATTATAGCTGTGTATTTCAAAATAGCTAGAAGAGAAGAACTGTAATGTTCTCAATACAAAGAAAAGAAAAATGTCTGAGATGATGAATATCCCAGTTACCGTGATTTGATCATTACACATTGTTACCAGGTATTAAAATACCACATGTACTCCCGAAATATGTACAATTATTATATATCAATAAAAAAGAACAAAATATCTCAAAATATAGTGAAATGCTTTTAATCACATACACACACACACACAAACACACACAATGAGATACCACTACATACCTACTAGATTGACCAAAATTTTAAAAAAACAACATCAGACAATACCAAGCATTGGTGAGCAAATGAAGCAACATAAACTCTCATACATGGCCAGTGGGAGTATAAATTGGTACAACCACTTTGGAAACCACTGGTATTATCTCCTGAAGCTACATACATGCATATCATACAGACTCTGCATTTCCTCTTCTAGATAATGACCCAAGAGAAACGTGTACACAAGTGCACTGAGACAAGCATAAAAATGTTCTAGATGGTATCATTTTTAACAGTCCCAAACTAGAAACGACCCAAATATCCAATAATAGTAAAATGAATAAATACATTGTAGTATATTCATCCAGTGGAAACATATATCATAATGAAAGAACTGAAGAAGCATGCAACAACACAATGAACATCATAAACACAATGCTGAGTGAAAGAAGCCAGACACAAATGATTATATGCTACATAGTTCCAGTCGTGTGAAGTTCAAAACCAGGAAATTGTAATAAGTTTGGGAGAAGTCAAGATAGTAGTTAATTGGTGAGAATGGAGTAAGAGAGACCAGCTAAGGGAGGCTTCTGAGATCCGGACAATGGTGATTCTTGAGTGGGTGGTAGTTAATGGAAGTTTGTTTTGTGATAATTCAGGGAGGTGTATGTTTATGTTTTAAGCACTTTTCTGTCATTCTTAAGTTAGAAAAAAACTTAAAAATTCAAGTAATTTGTGAGGAGTTTTGTACTTTCGAAAGTAAATTCTTCCTCAGAGAATGTACCCCAATCCACTTTTATTCCCACTCTTACTTTTCTCCTGGCAATTTCCCATCTAAGTATACTTTTTTTTTTTTTTTAAAATAGAATACCAGTTTCTTTTCCAGCAACTGCTCTGAGGAAGCCATCTTTGTCATTCCTCAGAAATGCACATAACACAACACAGTGGTCAGAAATAATAATACCAAACAGAAGTGTAATTTCCTAAGTGGAAAACACATTTCTCTTGGCAATAACTGTCAACAGCATTCCTGGAAATCCAGCAGAATTCAGAGTTTCAAGCACCACAGTGAAGGAAATGTCTAGTTGCAGGAGTAATGGAAACAAAAACATGAAGGAAAGAGAATGATTTAGAAGAATGTTGATTGTTTACTTTTGCTTCATTACAAATGTAAATAGAAGTATATTAAAAAAAGACTCACAGAGGAGTCTAATATCCTATTTTATTTGCTACCATCATCTTCTGAAATCTGCTTACCGTCCAAATATTACTACGGGACTTCAACTTAGAGTGGCTTCAAGGGTTGAAATAGCTGAGTGAGGACTAAAGTTGGAATAGGGCATTCATCTCACAGGTCAAATGTTATCATTGAATTCTCCAAGTACACATAGTCTACAACAGAAAGCTGCCTCTTGTTCAACTCTTATTGACTATCTTGATGCCATTTTGCCTGCCTAGAAACATTCCAACTCATCTATCTTTTCCTCTAATACTTACCTAAGTAGAATGGATCTCTCCTTTCCTGGTACCACTGATACCCCATATCTGTTTTTATGATAGCTCTTACAGTGATATATTAAAATTCTTCATACTTGTCTGCCCTGCCACATTGTAACTTAAAGGCAGGACCTATATTTCTAGTGCTTATCTGAGCACTTAGTTCATGGCAGGTATCAGTAAGGAAAGCCTGTTAAATGAAGTAAATGGGAAGAGACTGAAGCAGAAGGTTGCTCAGCTAGTATTTTGGGGAGGAAGTGGGGAGGAAAAGCCTGCTACCTTATTTGAAGTGGTCTAGGAGCTGACAACACAATGGAGGCTGAAGTGCACTGACAATGGTAAGCCACGGTGGCAGATAATGGCACAAAACTAGGACAAATAGTTACAGACAAGAGGACAAGTCTAAAAGCTTCTGTTGGGGACTGGCTAGAAAACAGGCCACGTAAGCAGTAATCATAGCAGCCAGTGACAATGGAGAAGCAAGTAAAATCACAGTTAATGATAAAATGGAATTTTCTGAGGTGATGGATGAATATAGCTTTCTGAAGTAGAACTAGGGGGTGGAAAGCCAAGTTGTCCTGCTGTTTTGGGAGTATGTGGCTTAATACTACTAGTAAGATTCCACAGGAGAATTCCCTGGTTTGTTTGGCTTTGTCATTATATTGGGGAGAGGGGTTGTTGCTGCTGAAGCAAAGGGAATTATTAGAGGTGGGCATGGTTTAATTAGGACAGGTGAATTTTGGAGGCAGGAAATCTACCACATGTGGGTGTGTACACTGCAGTATAAAATGTGATTTTTAAATCCTGGTCTGCTCTGGCTGAAGTACTACTTTAGTCAACATATAATAATAATCATGGGAACGGAGATGGGCTCTACTGTGTGGATAGGTACATTTAGACAAGATTTGAAGGAGATCTGCAACAATTAAGAAATAAAGTCTGAGATTATTTTGCCAAGGGCTTACAAAGTCCAAAGACATTCTGGAAGAATATGGCTATGGTGAATCTTCATTACAGTGGACAGGGGATGGAGTTAACTATCATAGCTAGGTGTTTGGTAGGTAGGGTAGGAACTTTCAAGATGACTTCCAAGATCATCTTGTAGTGGGGATGTAGTAGATAAAATGTAACTATCCAAAAGCCAATTAAAAAATTCATTTCCCTTGATTTCCTCTATTGAGACATGGGAAAGTGAAAACATATGACTTCTCTATGTCCCTTACACTGAGGGACGTGGCACAGTTCTGACTGCTAATCTAAAGGAAGAAGTTCCTAGGGGAAGACTTTCTTTCTGTGTAAGTCAAAGCCCAATAAGAAATAAGACTTTTGCTTTTCTCCCCTTTTCCTTTCTTTCTGTCTGAATGTCACACATGAGGCCTAGAGTTGCAGGAGCCATCATGTGACCATGAGGTGATGAGCATAAGGCTAAAGATCTATGTGTTAAGGACAACAGAGTGGAAATATAGAAAGAACTCATGTCCCTGATGACACTGCTGAGATGTTATTTACCTCTCAACTGCCTATATCAGATTTCTTGGTGCATGAGAAAAGTAGATCCCTATCTGTTTAGGCCACTGAAATTCAGTTTTCTGTAATCTATAGTCAAAATCAATCCCAGCTGATAAAAGTGAATAAAGATAGGGCCTTTAAATTTTCTGGGTGTTTTTGGTGATAGCCCAGGGGCTGACATTGTGCTTAACCTCCTATCAGATTCTGGTATTTCAGTGTGGGAGGAGGGTGGCGTCATGCCGTATCTATCTACATATATCCGGCCGCTTGCCTGAGAGGAGGCAGAGGCAGGAGCTGATGGAAAGAGAGCCTTTCCTAGGATAGCCCCTCCTAGCACATCTTCTGACTATCCCTGAGATTGGCAAGATTTGCTGATTATAGGGGAGTTGGGCAGGTTTAGGCCAAGCAGGGCTGCATGGTAGCAAAGTTTGGAGTTGAAGAGAGATTGTGAGACTAGAAGATTCTGGAGACATGAGCAGCCCA
>NW_012149841.1:2806646-2807158 GCF_000956105.1 Propithecus coquereli | reverse complement strand
CAGGAGGATTGCTTGAGCCCAGGAGTTTGAGGTTGCTGTGAGCTATAATGACATCACGGCACTCTAGCTTGGGCGACAGAGTGAAACCTTGTCTCGCCAAAAAAAAAAAAAAAGTATTCTGAGATTGAGTTAAAAATATTTTGAGAAGAAATTTGTGATTCTTTAGTGAAGCTTATATTGTTAGCTCATTAAATAGTCCTTTCATCTTATATCATTTATTTTATATCATTGCAAATGTTTTAAAAGTTATTTCCATATTGACTAAGGAAAGGAAAGATTATGAAAGTTTCTCTTGCAAGAATGTATTCAACAAAGTAATGTAATCCACCAGGAATTCCCTGTATCTCTGTGCTATGTTTTTCTAGTTAGGTAACTGAAAGGAATTAAAACATCAATGTGGCCTAATAACAAAAAAATCCTGAAATATTTTAAAAAGTTAATTATTTTGACCTATTATACTGCAGAGCTAAAATGAATTTTCTTTTAGCTTTGATCAGAAAATCCAATTTAGC
>NW_012149841.1:2793068-2794081 GCF_000956105.1 Propithecus coquereli | reverse complement strand
CTACCACAACTGGCTAATTTTTCTAGTTTTAGTAGAGACAGGGTCTCGCTCTTGCTCAGGCTGGTCTCCAACTCCTGACCTCAAATGATCCTCCCGCCTTGGCCTCCCAGAGTGCTAAGATTACAGGTGTGAGTCATCACGCCCTGCCAAGGTATACGTATTAATAAATTAATTCTTTCTGTTGTTAATCTATCTTTTGTGACAAGGGTCTGTCCCAACTAAGAATTATGAAAGGTAGAGAGAAAATGATTTTTTTCTCCCTTATAAAAAGCTGCTCCTTTCCTGATCTTTTGGCTAGAGTGAGTAGGCCTTTGTTGGGGCTTTTTTTGTCTTTACTCTTTGGTGTTTCTGGGTTGCTGGCTCCACATCTAGGGTATGTGTTGTAAAAGGAAAACCCATGGAACTCACTACTGTGTTGCTCCTTGGGTCCCAAGGTCCCTACATAGTCTGCCTTCTATTCTCGATTTTGTACAGTCTTCTTATGTTTGTTTCACATATAATATCCAGGGTTTTTAGTACTTAGCAGGAAACATAGGGGAAAGTATGTTTACTTCATCTTCCCAGAAGCAGAAATCCTAGAAGGAAAATGGAATCCCTAACTGAGAATGCTTTTTCCTTCAATCCATATATTGAGGTATATGTAGAGAATTTTACATATACCTGCCAAAATTCCAAATGTTGACTTCCATTTGGTCTCACATAATTTCCAAAGGTGGATTCCCCTTAGATGTCATCTAGTGTAACTCTTGATCTGATCAACCACTGAGAACCAAAGAGAGGAAGTGACTTAATCGATGCCACTGAATGAGTCTAGGGCAAAACCAAAATGAGGCTTGAGGGTTTCTGACTTCCAGTCAGTGCCATTTTCATTTGCTAGGTCATCTTTTCCTTTTCTGTATCACGAGGTAAGGATGAGGAGTTGGATCAGATGGTCTTTAAGGGACATTTCCAACTTCAACCTCTGGCAATTTCTAGGAGTGTCCTTAGACTTGCTTCCCCCTCTCCCTATCTCA
>NW_012149841.1:2791083-2793018 GCF_000956105.1 Propithecus coquereli | reverse complement strand
CAGGCGTGGTGGTGTGTGCCTGGAATCCCAGCTACTCGGGAGGCTGAGGCAGGAGGATCGCTTAAGCCCAGGAGTTTGAGGTTGCTGTGAGCTAGGCTGATGCCACGGCACTCTAGCCCGGGCAACAGAGTGAGATTGTGAGATTCCATCTCAAAAAAAAAAAAAAAAAAGAAAGAATAAAGAGAAATCTGTGTACACTTTACCCAGTTTCTCCCAAAGATAACATCTTATAAAACTATAGTATAATATTACAAACAGGATATTGACATTGATACAGTCAAGATACAAGAGAATTTCTTCAGCACAAGGATCTCTCTTCTTGTCCTTTTATAATTGCATTAATACCCACTTTCCTCCTTCATTTTTAACCCCTGGCAATCACTAATCTATTCTCTGTTTCTGTAATTTTATCATTTCAAGAATGCCATGTAAATGGAATCATACAGTATATAACCTTTGGGGACTGATTTTTTTTCACTGAGCATAGTTCTCTGGAGATCCATACAAGTTATTGTTTATATTAATAGTTTGTTCCTTTTTATTGTTGAGTAGGATTTCATAGAATGACTGTACCACCATTTGTTTAACCATTTATCAATTGAAAGACATCTGGGTTGTTTCCAGTTTTTGGCTATTATGAGTAAAACTGCTATGCACATTCACATACAAGTTTTTGTGTGAACATAAGTTTTCCTTTATCAGGAATGAATGCCTAGAAGGGTAATTGCTGGGTCATATGGTAGCTGCACATTTAGTTTTTTAAGAAACTGCCAAACTATTTTCCAGAGTAGGTGTACCATTTTACATTACCAGCAGCAATGTATGAGTGATCCAGCTTCTCTGCATCCTTACTAGCCTTTGCTATAGCTATTTTTTATTTTAGCCATTCTGACAGCTGTGTAAGGATATCTCCTTGTGATCTTAATTTGCATTTTCATAATGGCTAATGATGTTGAACATCTTTTCACGTGTTTTTTGGCATCTGTATGTCCTCTTGGTGAAATGTCTGTTCGTGACTTAGCTCATTGTCTAATGTGACTGTTTGGATTTTTACTATTGAGGTTTAGAGGGTTTCACACATTCTAGATACCAGTTCTTCATCACATAGGTTGTTTGTAAATATTTTCACCTAGTCTGTAGCTTGTTCTTTGAAAAATCTTTAATAGAGCAACATTTTTACTGTTGATGAAGTCCAATTTATCAATTTTTCCTTTTACGAATCATGCTTTTATCGCTAAGTCTAAGAACTCTTTGCCTAGTCTTAGATTTTGAAGATTTTCTCCTTTTTTTCTAAAAGGATTATAGTTTTAAGTTTTATATTTAAATCCATAATCCATTTTAAGTTAATTTTTGTATTAGGTGTTAGGTTTAGGTCAAGGTTCATTTCCTTTCTTTCTTTTCTTCTTGGTCTAGAGAGAGCCAAATGCTCCAGCAACATTTGTTGAAAAGGCAATCTTTCTTTCATCAAATTGCTTTTACATTCTGTTAAAAATCATTTGGACATGTTTGTGTGGGTCTATTTTTAGGTTCTCTTCTCTGTTCCACCGATGTGTCAGCTTCTCTACCAATATCACACACTCTTGATTACTGTAGCTATATAACAAGTCTTGCAACCAGATAGGCTGACTCCTTCAACTTTATTTTTGTTTTACAAAATTTTTTTAGCTATTCTAGTTCCCTTTCCTTTCTATGTATTAATAAATTTTAAAATAATCTTGTCTGTACGTACAAAAATCTTGCTTGGATTTTGATAGCAGTTATGTTAAACATGCATATCAATTTGGGAAAAATTGACATCTTCACTATGTTGAATCTTCCAATCCATGAGCATGGTATGTCTTTCCATTTATTTAGGTCTTCTTTTGTTTCATTCATCAGTATTTATGGTTTTCAGCATATAAAGTCTATATATGTTTTGCTAGATTTATGCCTAAG
>NW_012149841.1:2789290-2791033 GCF_000956105.1 Propithecus coquereli | reverse complement strand
ACATCTACTCTAAAGATATATGTAGTACTAAACATTACAGAATTAAAGAAAAAATCCATATATGTTCTTTTAAAATAGTATTTAAAACAATCGAGTTATACAAATTATACTGATGAATACTTTAAAAGTTTACAATATGTGCTAATTGAATTAGTATGCTAGTCTTCTCTGAAGGCTGGATAGGAAATTATGTTTCACTGACATATTGAAGAAAAACGCTAATGCCACAGAACTCTAGCCTACAGAAGGGATGTGCCCCCTTTGCCAAAATAATTGACTCTTTTGGTTCCCTGAATTTTTCAGAGCTTACAACAACAACAACAAAAAAATGTGTGTATAAACTAAAGGATACAGAAAACCAGTTTCTACCAGATAGGGCAGGATTTATTATCCACTAGTTGGACTAGCAAACTTCCTCCATTTGTTTCCGCAAGATTTCTACTGAAGCACAGACATTACATAATGTGCAAACACTGCAAGGCCTCCTAAAAGTCAAGCTGGCAAGTTAAAGGTCATCGTCTGGATGACAGTCAAGCCACAGAGGAGCAAATCTTCAGGGGGAATATCTGGCTGGGCCAGATTCCTGGCTGGGAATGATCTCTGACCTGATCTTCTTTTCCCTTGGTAACCCTTTTCTTCACGTAACTTGAAAATCATGCCACCAACCCAAGTGGCTCTTATGAATGTTGGTTACCTTCACCATTCATGGGCATAAACTCTGGCGGAGCCCACTAATCATCTGCAAGCGGATGAGTCTTCTGCTAATGAGTGTTGCTCTCTCTTAGCTGGGACCTTCTTCCATTTGTAGTAAGCACTAGGGTTCACCAAAGGATGGCCAGGGCAAGCCTGGGCAAAAGAATCTTCTTTGATGGTTATTGCAAGAGGAGGCAAGAGTGGCACTGGGGATCTAGAGGGAGCAGGTGGGAAGTGGCCGACTAGGAAGTCTGAGCACCTTAGTGAACGATGAGCTCAGGGTCACTACTAGACTGAACTAAGTACCCAAGTAGGGAATGAACCAAGAACCCAAAGAAAAAAGGAGACAGGTAATTTTTTGCCTCCTTTCCTTTACCTAAGGTTACACAGAGCAGGTGGACAATGGGAAGAAAACAGAGACCACTGAAGCACTGGCTATGTGGACATCAGAAGTCTGGATTAGAGCCAAGAGATTAGAAAATGAGAGAAGGGAAGGATGTCAGAAATAGGAGGGCTGTGCTATAAAAGTTTGCAAGTTGGTTGTTTCGAATAGAGGTGAAGCAGTGTGGCTGAATGCTCAGTCTGGTTTACCGAGTCTGTTTTGTACTACTATGTTTGTATGAGAATGGAAGCCCATTGTTCCTCAAGCAACAATGTGGCTGGAAGGCTCTGGTTGCTTTGCCTTAAGTCAGGGAGAAAAGTATGTCTTATGCCCCAACTGCCTTATTCCCTGCTGCCTGCACTTACATGGCTGCTGGCAGATACAGTAGGAGGTGGATTACTACAACTAAAAGAAAGATTCCTTTCTTTCAAGTGCAGATTTTGGAGCCTACTTCTCCAAAACAGTGCTTATAACTATGGTGCAGAAAAATTAGAAAATATCTTTATATAACTACCGTTTTAAATAAAAACATTAAACACTTGATTATATGTTCTACCAGGACTGTCCAGAAAGTATCTGGCCATGTGACTGTTCTCGTCATATTAACAATGGCTGGATACTTTCCAGACAGCCCTCATATGTAATGCATTATATATTCACTAAACATA
>NW_012149841.1:2780553-2784555 GCF_000956105.1 Propithecus coquereli | reverse complement strand
TTTTTTTTTTTTTTTTTTTACCACTGTGCTAAGACTATAATAAAGAATGGGAGTTGGGGAGAGCATGGAGGGAAAAAAATCCATAAATACAAAAATTACATTGAACTTATATTTGTGATGACTGCTTCTTGCTACATATTTGGCGAAACACCTCCCATATAAGCTGCAGCTTATACAACTGAACAGACAGGGCTGTGACTTGTTTCTAGATTCATTATGCATGTGATCTTATGACATTCTTAATACAGGTGAGCATGGAAAACTTTATTCAGGAGCCTTTACCATTAACGAGGGCAAAAAAGACAACAGCAGCAGCAGCTATGATAAAAGGAAGCTTATCATAGTGGCAAACTGCCTGGGTTTGAACACTACCCACTACTTGACTTTGGGCAAATCATGTAACTTCTTTGTACCTCAGTTTCTTCATTTGTAAAATGGGGACAGTAACAATACCTAAACCTCATTAGTTCTGAGTACCACAGTGCCATTAGCTGCTGCTGCAACTATTGTTGTTAAATCATTTATTGGAAGCCTGTTATAAATAAAATGCTAGATAGAAACTTTGCATATATTATCACATGTAACCCAAGAATAACCCATTGAAATATGGGGTATTATTATTCCCATTTCATAGATTAAGAAACTATGATTATTTTATTATGAAAGTCATTTATAAATACAGTGTAAATTAGTATTATCTAAAATGACAGATTACATTTTAAAACAATTTTAGAAGCCAAAAAATAAAGTAGCAAAAACATTCCCTGGCACATTCAGAAAATGCAATCAGCAAAGCACCCAGTATTAAAATATATTACCATGATGATTATTTATTAACATTACTCTTATAATTTCAACTTCCCAAAAACATTTAAAGAAGGAAAATAAAAATATAGCCTCTTAACTCTACAAGAATACTGGGCCTTGTTTTCTCGTACTTTTCTTTTTTGCAAAGTACTCTTACTGAGCTAACAGGGCACATTCTGGATTCCTGTAAGGACTCTATGTATACTATGTACTATGCACAGGACAATTATTTCTCACCATACCACAGCTAGAGTGGACAATCAGATACATAAGGTAAAATTAAAGCTTGATGAGCCTTTTCTATTTGTCACACAGAATGCCCCTCAGTCTATTTTCAGTTTTATTTATTTCTAGTTCTAAACTTTTGGGAGGAAATAAACCCAACAAATAATTGCTTGCTTGATATTCATTCACTTGAGATTATTCTGTAAACACTTTCTGATATAAGAATAAACATATACGTATTAAAAGGTGCTTACCAAGGCAGAATGGTTCTAGGACATTCATCAGTGAAAATTCATTCTCCACGTTCATTACTTGGAGGCCCATTCTGATCAGCAAGGACTTGATTTTCTGAGGACACGGTTTAAATAATAAGTAGCTGGCAGCATAGAGAACATATCGAAACCAGCACAGAAGTGGAGTGGCAATTCTGCCTTTGGGTGACTCAGACATTCGCTCAATTGTTGGAAAGAGCAGAAAGGAGCGAATTACCTATAATAAAGAAACATAATTTGATGAGAGGTTTTCTTAAGGTGTAGCTCATTACTTTATTGTCTCTTTTATACAGTACTGACAAATCACAGGTTTTACAATGACTAGAGATCTGTTCAGACTGTAAAGAACCATCATCCACTGCCCTCTCAGCTCATAACCAGTCTGGGTAGGATATAAAGATACCCCTTGAGGTGTCAGAGTTAATTTTCAGGGTGAGAAGGAATCAGATTCCTAAATAACTCATAGATTGTGATAGCAATTCACAATTCCTTTGACGGATTGATGAAAGTAGGAACTAATATACTATTTTAGTAGTTACACCAATTTGATTGACTAATGATACCAGAAGAAAGTAGGGCCATATAAGTGACTCCATTTCTGTTCTGCATCTTTTATTAATTATATTTGGAGATAATTCACTTTTGAAAAGCTCTTCTATTCCTTAACCTTACTAGCCAAAGAAAATCTTTAGCAGGACCAAATATATTTCTAAAAACTGATTCAATCTTAAAGTGTGGGCCAGGTAGAAGGGAGGCTGGGAATCTATTCCTACATAGGAAAATGTTTATGGACAAAAATATCATCTTGTTTCATCAGAATATCAGGAAATACATTTTAATAATACTGTAATAAGAAAAAAAAGCATCACTAAAACCATTTTAAAGTTAAACTTACCACTGTTTACCATATTATTATTTTTGAAATTAACATATAAAAATAATTTATGGTGGATCAGAAAACTCAAAATAGTTAAGCTCAATTCCTATTAATAGAGTAATATAAATGGAATAGACCAACAATGTTAAAGACTGTAGAATAGGAAATGAGAATGGAGACAATGGTTTTACTTTTTTCTTTTTAAACCACATTTTAAATTGTTAAGTATAACACACATGTAGAGAGTACGTAAAATAGAAACATACAATGTAACAAATGAGTATAAAATGAGCAGCTAGATGGGTCAAGAAACAAAACATTGCCAAAAGCCCTGCTTTTGCATCTTCTAATCGCAATTCCATCTGCTCACATCTTAGGTAAGCTTTCCTTTAGGATCAATATTTACCATCTCTTACTACTATAATCACTTCCTTATTTTGTTTTACATTAATACTTACCATCTCTTAATACTAAAGCTTATTTTTGCCTGTTAATGAACTTCATATAAATGTAATCATACAGTATGCTTTTGTGGTTTTACTTGTTTCACTCAACATTATGTTTATAAGATTCATCCATGTTGATACATGTCACAATAGCCTTATTCATTATCTTTGCTGCACAGTCTTCCATTGTATGAATATATCACAATTTATTTATTTTCCTCATAGACATTTGAGTTGTTTTCAATCCAGGGACATTATAAATATGCTGCTACTAACATTTTTTTTTATTTCAGCATATTATGGGGGTATTACTAACATTTTTTAAATTTTATTTTTCAGGATTAAACATGTATTTTTGGTCATTGGTTCCATAGATATA
Source organism: Propithecus coquereli (assembly GCF_000956105.1). Classification (NCBI taxonomy): domain Eukaryota; kingdom Metazoa; phylum Chordata; class Mammalia; order Primates; family Indriidae; genus Propithecus; species Propithecus coquereli. The sequence goes on along the minus strand of NW_012149841.1, from coordinate 2,781,549 downwards.
ATTCCTCGACTGACCAAGAACAATAGTACATTAGATAAGATGTTTTGTAAAATGGTTCATTTCCATACATTGTAACCATATTAAGATTAATGTGTCCCTCAAGGTTCACGTGTTGAAAACATAATCCCCAATGCAACAGTGTTGAGAGGTGGGATCTTTAAGAGGTGACTAGGTCATGAGGGCTCTGACTTCAAGAATGGATTAATGCTGTTATCTTGAGAGTGTGCTAGTTATTATAGGAGTGGGTTCCTGATAAAGCTCCTGATAGGAGTTCAGTCCCCTGCTCTATTGCAAGCCTCATGGTAACCTTTAATTAAATCTTTTGGGTAAACACCCAGAAGTGGGATTGCTGGATCTTAATTGATTTTCAAATGTTGAATTTATCCTCCTTTGTACACCTGGGATAAATTCCACTTGGTCATGGTGTATAATTCTTATACATTGTAGATTCAATGTACTAATATTTTGTTGAGGATGTTTGCATCTATGTTCATCAGAGGTGGTACTGGTCTGTAGTTTTCTTGTAATGTCTTTGTCTGGTTTAATATGAAGGTAATGCTAGCCTCATAAAATGAGTTAGGAAGTATTACTTCTGCTCTATCCACTGAAATAGATAGTAGAGAATTGATACAGTTTCTTCCTTAAATGTTTGTTAGAATTCCACCAGGGAATCCATTTGGGGCTGGTGCTTTCTGTTTTGAAAGATTATTAATCATTGATTCACTTTCTGTAACAGACATAGGCCTATTCAGATTGTCTATTTCTTTCTGTGTGAGTTTTGGCAGATTGTGTCTTTCAAGGAATTGGTCCATTTCATCTAGGTTATCAAATTTGTTGGCATACAGTTGTTTATAGTATTCCTTTGTTATCCTTTTAATGTCCATAGGATCTGTAATGATGTCTCCTCTTTCATTTAGTAATCTGTGATGTATTTTTCTTAGCTGGCAAGTGGCTTATCAATTCTATTCAACTTTTCAAACAACCAGCTGTTGGTTT
>NW_012149841.1:2770709-2778915 GCF_000956105.1 Propithecus coquereli | reverse complement strand
AACAAAATAGCCCTAATTCTTCCCTCCTATTCCTTGTATCATTGTTGTGATTCATTTCGCTTATATATAAGCATACATATATATAAATGTATGTAATCAAAAACATTGGTGCTATTATTATTTTGAATGAATCTGTTAGATTAATTAAGAATTAGAAATATTCCTTCTTTGATGTTCTTCTTGTCTTTATGTAGATCTGAGTTTCAGTATATTATTCTCTTTCTCTCTGAATTTCCTGGATCTGTGGTTTAGTGTCTGACATTAATTTGGGGAACTTCTCAGTCATTATTGTATGAAATATTTCTTCTGTTTCTTTCTCTCTTTCTTTTCTGTCTAATATTCTCCTTATACATGTCACACCTTTTGTAGTTGTCCCATGTTCACTGGATATTCTGTTTTTTTTTTAATAAGTCTTTGTTCTTTGCTTTTCAGTTTTGGAGGCTTCTATTGAGATATCCTCAATCTCAGAGATTCTTTCCTTAGCTATGTCCAGTCTACTAATAAGCCCATCCTAAGCATTCTTCATTTCTGTTCCAGTGTTTTTTGATCTCTAGCATTTCTCTTTGTTTTTTCCTCAGGATTTCCATTTCTCTGCTTATACTGCTCATCTGTTCTTGGATGTTGTCTATTTAATTTATTAGAGCCTTTAGCATATTAATCATAGTCGATTTAAATTGTCCATCTGATAATTCCAACATCCCTGCATGTCTGGGTCTGATGTTTGGTCTATCTTCTCAAATTGTGTTTTTTTGCCTTTTGGTATGCCTAATAATCTTTTCTTGATAGGTGGGCATGACGTACCAGGTAAAAGGAACTGTCATCAGTAGGCTTTTAGTAACATGGGGGTACAGTGGATGGCAAGGAGGGAAAACATTCTACCACCCTATGATTAGGTCTCAGTCTCTTAGTTATAGCTTATGTCTCTGGTCTGTGAACAAATGTTTCTCAGTATTTTTCTCCCCACTTAGGTGGGACAAGATGGTTAGAGTGGGCTAAGAGTTGGGTATTTCTCTTCTCTGACATAGAAGGCTAGAGCTGATTAGAATTGGATATTTCTCTTCCCTCAGGTCAGTTAGGCTCTGATAATATCTCATCAAGTAAAAACCTGGTTAACAAGTTTCTCCTGAGGGCAGGCCTGGTTAAGACAAGCACAGTGCTCTGGCATAATTCCAAATGGTTCCTTTCTCCTTCTTTCTGCCAGAAGCACAGGGGGATTTACTGTGAGAATCTAATTGAGCTGTTGGAGGTAAATCTAACAAAATTGTGAGGTTCCGCCATGAATGAGTCCTCCTGGAATTTTTAACTTTTAGAGCTATCCACACCCAGCTTCCAGAAATTTATCAATTACAGTTCAGGTTTTTTTACCCTGGCACCGGTTCCTGTGGGGGTTTCCATTTATGAATGAGTCTATGTTCTGATAAGACAGGACTCCCCGTATTTCCAGTCTGTCTCCCCAACCTTCGGGATAGTGGGTTTTCCTGTGTCCTCCCCTCTCCTGTGGATCCAAGAAGAGTTGATTTTTCAGTTTGTTCAGGTTTGTACTTGTAGGATAGAGTGGGAACTTCCAAGCTCCTTACATACGGAACTGGAAACCAGAAGTCCTGTTAACATTTTTATACATGTCTCTTGGTAGATGTGTGCACGTATTTCTGTTGGCTATATTACCTCAAAGTAGAAATACTAGGTCATATGCATATGTTCAGCTTTAGTAGACAGTTCCAAAGAATTTTCCAAACTAGTTGTATCAATTTACCCCGCTATCAGCATCACATGCCCACCAACAGTGTACAAGGTACAAGGATTTCAATTTCTTCTCATCCTTGCCAACACTTACCTTTGTTTTTTTAACAGCTGTCCTAACAGGTATTAGTTGATATAACACCGTGGTTTTGATTTGCATTTCCCTGATAATTATTAGTGATGTTGAGTACTTTTTCATATACCTATTGGCCATTTGTATGTCTTCTTTGAAGAAATGTCTATTTAAATCCTTAACCCATTTTAAATTTGGGTTCAGTCTTTTCTTTTACAGTTATTGCTCCTTGTGTCTTGTTTATGAAATTATTTTCTAGCCCCCAAATAAGAAAAATATTTTTTCAATCAAAATGATTTTTTATAAATTAGATAATAATACCTCTTATCTGTTCTACAATGTAGGTTCAAGCCTTTGGTTGTATGTAACTTCAGTTGTGAATCTGTTCCTTTGATTTCAGATATGAGTGATTTGCTTTACCACTGCCTTTATGTATTTACACTCCTCCTTTTGAACGAACTGAAGGTACCTTTTCTGGCAGGCCCGGAGGTAAACGTGGGTTTTTGTGGACTCAGTCTCTTTTTCATCTTCTCCTACAGATAGTCATTTTTCATAGTGGGCCTGTTTGATAGCATCATCCAAACATAAAAATTCATCTGGTATCACCTATAATTCTGCCTTTTAGGTAATTCTAATATCATGAGTCCTTTTATTCTTCAAAGTGTTACAGGTGTTCTGTTGGACTTAACAAGACTTGATAGATTTCAAACAAGGGTGGATTTATGCACAGCAATATCTGGTATTGAGAGAGAAAGGGTTTCTCGCTGTCCTACTGAAGCCTCTCAGGTGAAGGCCTAAGGTGCTACCTTCCCCATCCCACAGGAAAAGTTCTCCTTCCAAGCAGAAGAGAAAGTTTCTTGGTAGCAGCTGAGGTGGAAGCAAAGACAATGATGAAGAATCTGACTTCTCAGCTTTGCCTGGGTTCTGGCTCATCATTCCCACCTGGAGCTGCTGGAACACAATCTGGTAAGGAAGGCAGGTCAGCCACAATTCACAGTTACAGCAGGCTCCTTGGCAGCCAACATTCTTCAATAATATCTTGAAAAGTGTGATGGTTTTGTCTTTCACATTTAGGTCCATAATGTACTTAAAACTGATTTCCATGTATGTTGTGAAATACGGCTCTCATTTAATTTTTTTTTCTATGTGGAAACCCAACTGTCATAGCACTATTAAGTATAAATGCTGCCCTTCCCCTGCTTTTCTGAAATGACATTTCTGTTGTAAATCACGTATATATGTGAATAGATCTATTTCATGGCTTTCTAATCTGTCACACTGGCATACTTTTCTAACTCTGCGCCAAGAGCATAATGTCTTATTTTAAAAAGCTTTATAATGTATTTTGATAATTTCGTAGAGTAAGTTAAACCCCATCTTCTTGTTCTTCAAGAATGTCTTGGATATTTTTGGCTCTCTGCATTTGTGTAAACATTTGTGAACTGGCTATTCAAGTTCCACAAACATATTGTTGAGATTCTGATTGGGACTGTGCTAAATTTAGTAATATCTTTATAATATTGAGTTTTCCAATCTATGAACAACAAATTAGGTATAGAAGGAATGTATCTCAACACATAAAGGCTAAATATGATGATCCCACAGCTAACATACTCAACAGTAAAAAGTTGGAGAGAGCCACGATGGCCAACTACAGATATCACTAGTTGGACTATCCTGGCTGTAAGACAAAATATTGGACTGAGGAGAGTGAAGAAGAGTCGCAGCTCGGGTGTGGATCACAGAGAGAGACAACAGAGACATCTGGGGACAACAGAGAAAAACTGCAGAGCTGAAAAAGAAGAAGATAGAAGATAGCGGTGTGGATCAAACCCAGAGAGGCTTGGAGCCCAGTGAAAGAGTAAGGGGGGGATTTCCCCTCCCCCACCTAGATGCCTTCAGTGAACAGCAGGACACAATGTGTATTGAAGGTGCTTCCACCCTCCGTGAGCCTAGGCACGGTGGCTAAATAGGAATAGTGGGGTGAATTAGCAAACCCCAGGTGTTTCAGTGTCTGTAAGGGACACACCAAAGGAGAATGCCACATGAGACCAGAGTGGCGGCTTTCTTACACCCAGACACTTCCTCCTCTGCGCCCCTCCATTCATGGCATCACAGAAAGTAATTTGAGCTTGAGCTGACTGGTAGCTGCAGCCTCCCCCTTCCTCTCCTCCCCCACCCACTGCTGGAGAACCACCATATTGGTTAGGGGTGTGGCACTCAGAAATAGACTAGCCGCTGGTTCCCATGTCAACCGAATGCCTCAGGTGCCAGCTAAACAGAAACAGTGGCCCCTCCCCCTACTCATAACAATAGGGAGTGCAGCTCCAGCCAAGAAATTAGCAAGTGGCCACTTTTCTCCAGTGGGAGAATGCTCCTGGCTGAGGCCCCTGTGGATAGAGGCCTACTACTCTCCCCTTGGGGTCTTGTGGAACAAAGGTGCACAACTGGGGAACCCTCTACCTACCAGTGTTTCATGGAGATGCATGGCAGTGAAGTTCAAGAGCTGGTCTCGGGCAGTAAGGGAACTCAAGTGGACTGATCTGATGGGAGTGTGTTGTGGGGTTCCAGGAAGTGGCTCACCCCTCCCCACAGAGAAACTGCACTAGTGGACTATGGTGGAAAGAGCCTGGCCCCGGGCCTTAGCACTCAAGTGTCTGGACCCCTCCCTTAGGAATAGCCTTCCTGGTTTGGAGAGCCTGCCCTGAACCTATACCAATGGCTCCCCCTAGAGGCTGGGAAAGCAATCTCTGAGCCCCGCTGAGGCTTTGCAAAGCCTTTTAGGCTTTTGCGATCCAGCTGTGACCTGTCTTGCTCCTCCCCCGCTTCAGTGGGAGTAGAGATCAAGTAAATCCCTGGGAGCTACAGGGTCCCTCCTAAAGCTTAGAGCATTTGTGTGCCCCACCTGGGGGACCAGAGCATATCATGGCACAAAAGAACATCTTAGCAGCTGGCTCTTTCACACAAGCATCAACCAATGGCAGGGGAAAAACTCTATAGCTAAGCATAGCACCTTCCAACTCAAGCAAATAGGGAGTGGCTGATTCGTGCTCACAAGTACCATCCACCATCTTGGAGATTAAGTTGGGGGACCTAACTCATTTCACACTGTTGGGAAGAGGTGAAGACAGCAAGTCAGAGGTAACCCAAGAGGTTCATGAAACCTGCTAGAACACCCCATATGCAACTCAAGACCAGCACTCCTCTCCCTGGCACAGTCAGAGATTGATCTTTAGGGACCCAGAGACAGGCCTGCAAGCCAGGCCTAGCACCTCCAGGTCTCAATTGAGAGGCCAGATGAGAAGGAATCAGTGAAAGAACTTGGAAATATGAAAAATCAGAGCTAAAGGACACCCCCAAAACAATAACTCCTTACCAATGGATACCAACCAAAATGAAAATATTGAATGAAATTGATTGCATATTGAATGGAAAATGATTGATAAAACATTTTGAATATGGATTATAAGGAAGCTCAATGAAATATAAGAGAAAATAGAAACCCAACACAAAGGAACCACAAAAACAATACAGGAAATGAATGAAAAATTCACTAAAGAAATTGAATTATTAAAAAAAATCAAGCAGAACTTTTAGAAATGAAAAACTCATTCAAGGAAATACAAAACACAGTGGAAAGCTTTAAGAATAGGCTAGATCAGGCAGAAGAATCTCAGAGCTTGAAGACACCACCTTTGGATTAAACCAGTCAAACACAAAGAACAGAGAAATGAGAGGAACGAACAAAGCCTACAAGAAATATGGGATTATGTAAAGAGGACTAACATAAGAATCATAGGCATCCCTGAGGGTGAAGAAGAAAATATACAAGGGTTGAAAAAATCTATTTGGGGGAATAATTGAGTAAAGCTTCCCTGGTCTTGCTAGAAATTTAGATATCCAGGTACAAGAAGCCCAACGGACTCCTCGGAGATTCATCCCAAAGAGGCAAACTCCACCACACATAATCATCAGACTGGCCAAAGTTAACATGAAAGAGAAACTCCTACAAGCTGTAAGGTGAAAACACCAGGCAACTTACAAAGACTAACGGTAGATTTCTCAACTGAGACCTTACAAGCCAGAAGGAATTGGGGCCTCATTCTCAGTCTTCTCAAACAAAGTAATGGCTGGCCTAGAAGTTTGTACCCTGCAAAACTAAGTTTCTTATGTGAGGGAGAAATAAAGACTTTCTCAGACAAGCAAACACTGAGGGAATCTGTCAAGACAAAAACTTCTCTGCAGGAAATACTCAGATCTGAAGGATGACTTAATGCCTTTTGCAGCAATATGGATAGAGCTGGAGACCATTCTACTAAGTGAAGTATTGCAAGATTGGAAAAACAAAGACCAAATATACTATTTTTTTTTTTTTTGAGGAGATGGAAAGAGAAGTTTATTACTTTGTCAGCAAAGGAGAAGGATGGAGACTTCTGTCTGAAAAATGCCATCGTCCTAATAACAAGCAGAAATACAGAACTTTTAAAGGGTGGGTTCTCAGCTTCAGGCAATTGTTTTTCAACTACAGTTGATGATTCTGATCATCCCATCTCCACTGAAGATAATCCTATGACCTCCACCCAGGTGTACTCACTATTAAATTGGAACTTATTGATCAACATTCGTGTGCACATATGGAAGTAAAACTCAAAGGAAATCAAGCAGGTGGGAGGGGGGTGGGAGGATAGGTAAAAACCACACCTAACAGGTACAATGCACAGTATCTGGTGATGGATACACTTATAACTTTGACTCAAACTTTACAAAGGCAATTCATGTAGCCAAAACATTTGTACCCTTGTAATATTCTGTAAGAAAAAATAGTAAAAAGTTGAAAGCTTTTCCACTGAGATCAGGAACAAGGCAAGAGTATCTATTCTCACCACTTCTATTCAACACAGCACTGGAAGTCCTAGCCAGAGCAATTAGGTAAGAGAAAGAAAAAAAGGCATCCAAACTGGACAGGAAGAAGAAAATTGTCCCTGTTTGCTGACAACATGATCATATGTGTAGAAGAAAACCCTAAACACACCACAAAAACTATGAGAACTAATAAATTCAGTAAAGTTGCAGGATACAAAATCAACACACAAAAATCAGTAGCATTTCTATAAACTAACAATGAACTATCCAAAAAAGAAACCAAGAAAACAATCCCATTTACGATAACGAGAAAAAATATACTTAAGAATAAATTTGAACAAAGAGGTGAAAAACCCATACACTTAAACTGTAAAATGTTGATGAAAGAAATTCAAGAAGACACAAATAAATGGAAAGATAATCCACGTTCAGGGACTGAAAGAATTAATATTGTTAAAATGACCATACCACCCAAAGTGATCTACAGATTCAATGCTATCCCTGTAAAAATTCTAATAACATTTTTCACAGAAAGAAAAAAAAATCCTAAAATGTCTATGGAACCACCAAAGACCACAAATGACCAATACAATCTTCAGCAAAAAGAACAAAGCTGGAGGCACTACATTGCCTGATTTCAAATTATGTTACAAAGCTATGGTAATGAAAACAGTATGGTACTGTCATAAAAACAGACACATCAACTAATGGAACAGAATAGAAAGTCCAAAAATAAATCTGTGCATTTATAGTCAATTGATTTTCAACAAAGGTGTCAAGAACACACAATGGGGAAGGGGAAAGGACAGTCTCTTTAATAAATGGAGTTGGAATAACTGGATATCCATATGCAGAAGCATAAAATTAGACCCTCGTCTCACAGCACATATAAAAATCAACTTAAAATAGGTTAAAGACTTAAATGTAAGATCTGAAACTATAAAACTGCTAGAAGAAAACACAGGGGAAAATTTCCATGACATTGGTTTGGGGAGTGAATTTTCAGATATGACCCCAGAAGCACAGGCAACAAAAGTGAAAATAGACAAATGAGATTACATCAAGCTAAAAAGCTTCTGCACAGCCCAGTAAACAATCAACAGAGTGAAGAGACAACTTATGGAATGGGAGAAAACGTGTGTAAACCATTCATCTGATAAGGGATTAATAAAGTATATAAGGAACTTAAAACACAACAGCAAGAAAACAAATAACTTGATTAAAAAAACGGGCAAAGGACTTGAGTAGATATTTCTCAAAAGGAGACACGCAAATGGCTAGGAGGCATATGATAGAATGTTCAACATCACTAATCATCAGGGAAATGCAAGTCAAAACCACAGTGAGGTATCACCTCACACCTGTTAGAATGGCTAGTATTAAAAAGACAAAAGAGGCTGAGCGTGGTGGCTCCCGCCTGTAATCCTAGCACTCTGGGAGGCCAAGGTGGGAGGATCGCTCGAGGTCAGGAGTCCGAGACCAGCCTGAGCAAGAGAGAGACCCCATCTCTACTAAAAATAGAAAGAAATT
>NW_012149841.1:2754862-2769199 GCF_000956105.1 Propithecus coquereli | reverse complement strand
AGTTGTATTTAACTCAACGCTAGTTTTGAGCCTGGGGCCTAGTGAAGCATATGTAACTCACATGTCTCTTCACCTTGGAAGCTATGTGAACTATATTTCAAGTTGCATGTAACTCAAGCACAGAAAACAATAAAAAATAACAAATTTTTCATTAACTTAGATAGGATTGTTTTGTTTTTGAAGTTTTTATTCTATTTTTGTAATAAAACACCATGGCTCCAAGGAAAAAAATTATTTTCTAGTGTGGGAGTCAATGTGTTAAATTGTCCTCAAAGATTTAGAGAACATAAACAGTTAATTCAGTTAGTGTGAAACTAAAAAAAAAATGTACCACACAGATTCCATACTAGTTATGTAACCCATAGTACATAAGGAACTTCAGACTGATCAAATCAGCTGGCAGAAACAGGAAGCAATCCATTACTTTTATAAATGATCCTTTACTGTGACCCACATTAAGCAAAACTGCATGCAAGGGAAACTCTAAAAATACGCAAACAACCACAGGGTTATGTTTGCTTGATCTACATCAGTAACAAATTGAGAATTCAAATGCACTCTGAAATCACAGGAATGGACCAAAACAATGAGGAAGTTCTAGTATGTACTCTGAATGCATCATTGCCTTGCAAAAATATAGGACCAAAGATTGTTTATCATAACTAATAGTTGATGAGACTAGTTTTCCTCTCTTGCCTTTGGAGAACAACAATTATCCGTTGGATGAAACTTTTGCCAGATAATATAATGATAATTTCAATGAAATCCGTAAACCAAATTTAATAGGATAGGTCACAGTAATAAAAATTTCTTTTATTCTTCATATAGAAACCTACTGGCAAAGAAAAAAAAATCAAGCAGGTCAACAAAGTATACCTAATTTTATAACACAGCTGTGCAGAGAAGGTTTCCAAAACTATGCACATGACAAAACATTTTCTTATGTTACTATATCATTAAAGAAAGAACTCCTAGGTTGGCCAATTCATTCTACCCTAAGAAAACATTCTGACATATTTCACATTTTCATTTGAAATCTATCAGAATCAACTTTTGATAATGAAGCAAAACAATGTTTTTTTGAATTGTATAGGAAAGTAAATATGCATATTGAGACTTTTTATACTGGATATATTTGTGGGAATTAGAGACAATATTTTGGAGTTTATTTTTCTTGAATTTGTTACTATTAGTCATTTTTCCGAAAGGAAGTTAAGAAACAATCTAAACATAATGTAAGGTGTATGATGCTCATGTGTGGTTTGTGTGCAATCTGTTCCATTAAATAAGCCTTTTTTTTTCAACAAGGTGTAAGTCTAAACAAAATTTCAAAATTTCAAAAATTTTACCATTTAGATGGCTTATTACAGATGGATCCATTTTTCTGGGAGAGCAGTGATGATGTCTATGTGTTATGATTAAGTGAAGCCATGACAAATAGTACTATGACATCTTCAAAAGAACAGCATCACCACTCCTATCCCTATTCGTTTATCAGTTTAGCCCACCTGCTGCAGTAATGGTAGGATGCTTCCCCACTGTATAAGTGGAAAACAAGAAAACACAGCACACAGTTTCTATTTTTCTATGACTGCCAGCATTGTCGAGGCATGTCTTAGAGAACATACAATATAAACCAGATAGCCTTCAAAGATAAAGTCACTAGCAGTCAAAATGTAGATCTAGAAATAATCCCAATTTAGTTTATCTCTTCTCCCCATAAGGCCATGTTTTCCTCTCCTTAGGATCAGACTGGAAACACATGCCTATTCAGCTTACAAGTATGCAGTTTAAAAACTGCAAATGCCATTATATTTTCATCATTGAGAGCTTGCTTTTTGAGATCTTCTATTCTGTCTTAAAAATTTCATACATCAGTAAGACAGAAATTATACCCCACAGTAAGGAAGTACTTAGAATAATAGTAGTGGTGATAGTTTACTATTTTCTAGGGACTACACTAATGCACTTTATATACATTATCTCATTTAATACACATAATAAGTCTGAGTAAGTTTCTTCGTTCCATTGATGAGAAAACTGAGGTTCAGCTACAATGTGACAAAGATGGGATATGAACCCAAGTGGGATGATTTCAGAGCTTATGCCATTAGCCATTATATATGCTATATTGTTATACACAATTTCTTTGTAATAAGTATTGTTTGGAGATATAATTCCTTTATGGTTGAACCAATCACTATCATTATTGTTAGATATGGATCAATCTTTACAAGTGTCTCAAATCATTTAGCTTCAAAAATAACTAGCCCCACATCCTAAGAAGTATGAGATATTTCAACTACTGATTACTGAAACAAATTCATGCCATTTTAATATGTTTCAGTTAAGATGGTATTCAAGAAACTGACCACTTCTACCATTTTCCCATTCATGTGAATTAGACCTTTTGGGGCAGAGATTTTTCTACACTTTAATTACCTTAATATAAATTTTAGAAAGGCCATTTCATGCACTTAATCTACATGTCAGGGTTGCTAATTATAAGTAATGCTTGCATATTTGCAGAGATCTTTATATAATTTAACATTACAAAAACATCTGGAACTTTGTTTAAATATCTTCCTATAGCCCATTCTTCTCAAGCTTTTATCGTTTTGTATACTTTGCATTTATTTTATTTTGAATGAAAAATACTCTTATCGGCTTGAACTCTATTGGAATCTACTTCCTTTTGAGTTGTTCAGATTCAGAATCACTAAGAACTCATTCAGAAAATGATGCTCACAGGATCACTGCAGATTATTCTTTACAAACTGCTCTATAGTGCGATTATCTCTTACGGAGCACCTGTTATTCTGAATTGAACAGTGATTTCCAGGTAGCCTCAGAATTCAGTGAATGGTGATAATAGAAAACCACTTTCATGTCTACGGCTACAACATTCTTATATGACTACTATGGCCTTTGGCAATATCAAGCCTTTCTCATGGTTCCCAAAGCCAAAGCTACATAGAACATAAGGGATGGCTTTGCCGACTAAGAAACTGCTATTTGGCAGTTCCCTAAACTTGGAGCGGGGGTACTACGTGTGGGTCAGGAAAACTCACTGCCAAAATTGTTTGGCAATGGCACCGGGACTGTGCTAAGTTGGAAAGCTCAGTCTTTGAAAGCTTAGGCCTAGGATGAGAGGAAGTCATTCATTAGGTCTGTTGGTTGTTCACTGGTTCATTCATTCATTCATTCATTTATTCACTGAAGACATGTTGAGTACTCACAGTATGCCAGATGCTGCGCAGATGCAGAGAGAGTGATGAACAAGACAAAGTCTCTGCCTTCAGAGAACATAAAGTCTAGTGGGAGAGATATTTATGATAATGCACAATAGGTACCAGGGTATGGGAAATGAAATAAAGTGTACAACACAAACATAAAATGGGCACTGGAAATCTCTTGTCTATCAGGGACTAGGAACCTTCGAAAAGAATCCCAGAAAGAAAGTTTTCTGACACTCACTCATTGAGTCCCTACATGATCCAGTGCTGATGATACAGCACAGTTTTTCAGTGAAATCAGTAAAAAAATTCTTCCCCATTTAACATTGTGAAAGGTGTACACTTGAGTTCCATATACTAAAATACCATTTTTACACCAGCACTAAGAAGAGGCAAAGGTATCCTTCCCAGGGTTTCAGATGAAGGGAGAGTGACACAACGGAAAGGCCCATAGCCAGAGGCATGTGCTGGGCACACAGGGTTTCTGCCACAGAAGCTGCCCCGGTACACTCCCAGTCTCTCAGGAGTCAATGGGAGGCATAAAGTGTGCCTTTCTTGTTCCACTTTATCTGGAAAAAAAGCAGATCCATCAGTTAGGGCAGCTAACCTCATGAGCTAGAGACTAAACCTTGGGATTATAAGCAACTAACTCACAGGCGAAAGGTTAGGCCCAAAGGACTGAAGGAAGTACATCATCCCCAAACCAGCTTTGATAATGAAACAGGTAAGGATTTGTCCTGTTCAGTTCAGGAAAAAAGATAGATGCGTCAAAGATGTATTTTATGCTTATTTCTTCTTCACATTTCACTGAAGGGGGTGTTCTGCCTCTCACTGACTTCCGGACACACCAGCTTCATGAGGGCAGCATCCCTCCCGGTGATGCCACGGTGTCTCCTAGGCTCAGCAATAACCCGAGTTAGTTCTTGATTTCTACCTCTGACTCATCAAACTTCTGAGGTCTCAGCTTCTACAGAGTTCAGAGAAAGGACAATTGCCTCTGGGAAGACTCTTACTTCCCCTAATAGGATTAGAGAACATTCCTGAGCACCTTTATTAATCAAGAATGCCCCATGGCATCTGAAAATGCTATGTAATAGAATGATAGAATTATATTCCTAATAGAATTGGGAATCATATACTCTGTTACCAGCTCAAATTTTAGTCAGCAACTAAAAAATTCATTTAGCTCAATGGGCCTAGAAAGTTGTTCAGTAAATAAAGCTAATATTTCCAACAGATGCTTTTCAAATGTATGTAGCAAAAGTTTGCATTAAGTTATTAAGCACATTTGCCACCATCAAATCAAAGTAAACTGATATTGAAATCATTCTATAATATTCTCTATTAAGTTCCATCTTTCTTTTTAAAGGTAAAAAGCATTTCCTTTATTTTCAACACTGTATGACCTTTATGATAAGCTTCCCTAGAAAATAGCTTCCACTGGTAGAATATAATTACTGCATTAAAGAGGTACATTCTGCTAGGCAAAGAACCCTGTGAGTGCTTCTAGTTAGTCTTTCTGTAGATCACTACAGAATGTATGATTTCAGACTTTTATTGTGAGGTAATGATGTTTCCATTTCTCCTTTGCAAAATTACTCCAAACCAATGAGACCACGAAACAAACGTAACTTCACCTTCAAGGAGACATCTATAACAACAACTGCACTCCAGTCCTCCTCTGCCTTCTGATGGTAAATACCCAGAAAGGCTCCTCATAGAGCATATTCTAATAAGAAAAAAACCATGTAATTACCATTCATCCAATGATTTCAGGGGGGAAACTTACATGTTTTCCTGGGCCCCAAATTAATATAAATGTTTGCCAAAATAACAAGTCCCACTAAACCAGACACAGTGACTTCAGTGATTAACAATCCTCAGAGCTGGATTGCAGCCTTTCTATGAGTGGCTTGGGGAGTCATGGGCAACACCTCAGCATGTAAGAATTCACCCTGTTGCTATAAATGGAATTCCTGGCTCTGCCAGAATTAAATATGTCCATAATCATCTTCTTAAAACAAGCCTGACTGTGGCCTACCATACTAACATTTGGAGCCCTTGACAAAAAAGCTGCTTTGTATATAATCACCCTACAGTGAAGGCCGAAGTCCTCGTATTGACAAGTCCAGCCCACACAAAGGGAGCCTCCCAATAACAAATTTAATATATAACTTTAATATGACTAAGAAACAACAGGTTGACAGATGTTGAGAGTAAAGCCTCTAACATGGAAGACAGCACAAAAAATATAGAAGAAACTCAAAGGAAAAGACAATGAAGGATCAAAAGAAATTATAATTTGCTTATAGATAAGAGAAAATACTACATCAATGAAGAGTGGGATATAAAAAGAACACTTGATAAATAAGATAGTATTCTTGCAAATTAAATAAATAATCTCAATTTAAAAATTATAGAAAAGGTTGAAAGATTAAGAATATAAGAAATCCCACTGACAGCACAGAGATGAGCAGGTAGAAAGAAAATCAAAGACCAAATCCAGGAAAACTAATATCCTACTAAATGACTTCCAGAAAGAAAAGACGCAGGAAAAGGTGGGAATGGAACCTCACAGAAATAATGCATGAAAATCTCCCCCAAACTGAAAAAGACAGATACAAAGGTCTCCGTATCGAAACAGTCATCAAGTGCCAAGGACAATTCATTAGTTTATAATGGCTGTTGTAACAAATCATCACAAGTTGGGCGGCTTCAAATAACAGAAATTTACTTTCTTACAATTGTGGAAGCCAAATCAGTATCACTGGGCTGAAATTAAGATGTCAGACGGGCTGCACTCTGCCAGGAAGCTCTGGGGGAGAGTGCGTTCCTTGCTTCTTCCAGCTTCTGATGGCTGTTGATACTCCTTGACTTATGGCCTAATCAT
This sequence comes from Propithecus coquereli, assembly GCF_000956105.1. Lineage (NCBI taxonomy): Eukaryota > Metazoa > Chordata > Mammalia > Primates > Indriidae > Propithecus > Propithecus coquereli. Next base: position 2,763,073 of record NW_012149841.1, on the reverse strand, counting down.
GCCTAAAGAGTCTTACTTTCAGATAATTCAGAATTTCAGCAAGTTGATAGTTTCAGTTACATGAGTTGAGCTTATCTTACTCATTCTAAGCTGTGCTCTTTGGATAGCAAAGAAACAGGTACCTGGAATGTGAAACTCTCATAAACACCCAAATTTATCAGCTCAATCTGGTTCTCCACCATGAACACCTTCCCTGTACAGTAATAATCACCCGTGTTTCTAAGGTAATGTAATAATACGATAAGCTGATAAGCATATGCCACTGTCTACTACTTCTCTGTGACTATTATTTCTGAGACATGTACAAATTAATGAAAGCTCCAATTTTATATTTTCTTATCTTTTTTCAAAAGACACATTTTCATCTTCACTGTAAAGACACAAGGAAATTCTTTATTAACCAACTGTCTAAATTGTGAAATCCAGACTTGTACTAGGTTGACTTATCCACCGTCTCCCTTGTCTTAGTACAGTCAGATCCTGTATTATTGTCCAAATAAAGGTGACCTGGAATAACCACCATGGAAATAAAAATATCAGTGACCAAAGGGATATATTTTCTAAAAGCACACATCTGTATGTAGCTATCTGGATTTTATAATATACAAAATAGATTCAAGAAGTTGGCTTAACGGTAGGTTTCACTCCTTCATTTGCCAGAGGGTGGAAGGGTGTATTTAAATGTTTCTTCTGGACCACAGGATACAGAGGGAGAGTGTGGGGAAGGCCAAAGAGGTGGCAAAAAGAAATATTACATAACACAATGAAAGTTTTCTGGTCTTACCTATCTATGGCCTTTTAAATAAGTTCTAATCACAGAACATAATTGTTACTGTTTAAAGAATTATTCATACCTGTGGTTAACAAGGCAGACTGAACCTATTCACTTATCTCTGCTCCCTCTCAAAATCCAAGTATAATAAAAGAAAATAAAGACATAAAAAAGATACAAATCCATTAGCACAAAGAGAACAAGAGAATACCGAAAGCAGATGAGAGATGTCAACAGATTTTTAGAAGCTGGAAAGCAGACAGAGGAACAAACACAATGATAGCTGAGTAACTAGTGCCTCTAGAGGTGAACACAAATAAAAATAAAATTCATTCACAGAACCTCTGAAGGTGGAAGATATACACTGGGGCAAAAACAGGAATTGGCTGAAAATCTTTCATTTCCCCCATGCTACTGAAAGTGCTCAAAGTCACCAAAGACCTCGACATTGCTAAGTCCAATGGTCAATTCTCAGTCCACATCTAATGTGAACTGTATGATGCATTTAACAGGGTGGATCACTCTATTCTCCCTGATTCACTTATTTTAGTTGGCTCCAAGGGTAGTACATTCACTGGTTTTTCCTCTCACTTCTCTGGTTTCTCCTTTTCAATCTCCTTGACATCTGACCACCCTAGACTTTTAACATCTAACTTCTTACTCTACATTTACACTTGAGATGTCTAAACAACATCCGAAACTTAGTATTCCAAAACTAAACTTCTGATCTTCCCCAAACCTAATTAATCCATCTAGCCTTCCTTAATCCAGCTGATGGCAACTCATCTTTCCTGTTGCTTGGCCCCAAAGTTTATAGACATCCTGAAGTCCTCCCTTTCTCTTACATTCCACACCTAATCAATTAGGAAATTCTCTGGATTCCCCTTCAATATATTTGCAGAATCAGATCCCTTTTCATCACCTTAGCTGCTACCTCTGTGGTCTAACCCGCATGTACACCATCATCTCTCAACTGAATTATTACAATAGCCTTGTAACTCGGCTCCTTGCTTCCACTCTTGTTCTTTTACAGTCTATTCCAAACACAGCCATAATGTTCCTTTTAAAACCCAAGTCAGATGTCACTCCTCTGCTTATTCAGAATAAAGGTAAAGTCTTTCAGACAACTCTCTTGTTACTCCATATTTCATTCACTTTGCTCCAGCTGCAGTGGCCTTCTTGCTGTTCCTCAAACACAGGCATACTTCTAGCCTTAAAAACCTTGTAATAACTATTTCTGTTGAATCCTTGTCTCCTAGATAGTCATGTAGCTAACTCCATATCCTGCAGGTCACTTCTTAATGAGGCCTAGTGAATACCTTGCTTAAAACTACAATCTACAAAAGAAGCCAGACTGAAGGGGTTCTTACAGCGGCCAAATATGGAACAATTTGATCATCAAAATAATTATATACAGTGATGAATCATATACCTTTAGTAAATCAGAAATTCATAAGTCTATGCTGATAAATAAAAACATACACATGTATATGTATAAATACATAAATGAGAGAGAAAAGAGGGTTCTCGCTGCAGTAGAATGCTAAAACCTAACTATCTATACAGGGAATGCTAGAGTTGGAAAATCATTTTGCAACCATCATGGTAAAGACAGGATCAGGTAAAGGTTAAATAATGGATGTTTAATCTAGGGGAAAATTTTGATAAAGAGCAGGATATTGGCATGATCTTAAAGGTGTCTCCCCACAGACTGTTTATTAATTGTTAGGAAAAAAGTGCAGAAATTCTGTTTAACATCTTGATTATGTGATAATGTCAACATCACCAAAGAGCAGCTGGACGTTGTGTGCCTACAGATGAGCTACCCTGAGAAGGACACAGCACCACCTATGAAATACTGTAGCCAAGCATGCATAACCTCAATCTAGTCATAATAAAACAAGAGACAAACCCAAGACTAAGGATATTCTTTTTTTTTTTTAAAGGCCCTGTATTCTTCAAAATGCCAGTTTTATGAAAAAATGAAGGAATGTTGTTGAGATATTTCAGACTAAAAGATATCAAAGATACATGAAAATTAAATGCAGTATCTCATTCCAGACTAGATCCTATACTGGACGGGGGAAAATGCTATCAAAGACATTAGTGGGTCAAATGACAAAATTGGAATATAGAGGGTAGATTCAAGTATTATATCAATATTATGTTTACTGAAGTTGATAACTATACTGTGGTTAAGTAACAATGTATCCCTATTCTTAAGAACCACACACTTAAGGATGTATTTAGGGATAAAGGGCCATGGTATATTCAACTTACCCTCAAATGGTTCAGAAAGAGATATCGTGTGTGTGTGCGTGTGTGTGTGCGTGTGTGTGTGTGTGTGTGTGTGTGTGTGTGTGGGCATTTAGAGATAGAGCAAGCACATGCAAGCACAAATAAAGCAAATGAGGTAAAATATTAACAAATATTAACAAAAGGTAAATCTGGGCAAAGTGTATATTTTGTCTTTGTACTATTCTTATTCTTGCAACTCTTCTGTAAGTTTGAAATTATTTCCAAATAAAATGTTTAACCAATTCACTTGCAGTCCACCACTGCCCTCTATCCCCCAGCCACGGCACTTCCAATCCCTTTATCTTGCTCTACTCTACATCAGGGCAGTATCACTTTTGAACATATTAATTAACTCATTTTTATGCTTATTATCATCTCCCCTAGGTAGACTATAAATTCTGCAAAGGCAGAGGTGTTGTCTGTTTGTTTGTTTCTGTTTTGTTCACAGATGCATCCAAGGCCATAACAGGTGTCAGTAACAGTGCTCAGCACATGGAACGAATGAAAGTTTGGCTGAGAGGCAGCCAGTCCCCCAGGACAGTTGCCTCATCTAATATCCTCAAGCAACTCCTCCACCATCCCAGCATGGCCTGGAGATTTATTCTGTATAGAAATTGGAGGAATTCCTTCCTTCCTGACCTGGACGCACTGCGCATAGAAAAAGGCAGGAGGAAAGGGACATCATTAAGGGGGGGGGTAAGTGGAAAACCCCAATACTAATTTTTGCGACACTCTTACTAACCTAGACTGGCTTCCTGGGCTGTTCGTTTCAAGGATGTTGCCCACAGACAAGAGGTTTGAAGGTGTTTTTCTGGGGAAACTTAACAGCTCTAGAAAAAAATACATACAGATGGTATATCTTAGCAAGCAGCACCTAAGAGGCTAAGAAGCTAAAGAGAGTTTCTGAAAATCTTATGGGGCCTGATGGACAAAACTTGGGAGTTTTGTGCCCATAAAAGTAAAGGTACTGTAGGCTTTCAGTGGAAACTACTAAAGGGCTATAGCCTAGAAGTAGTGATGAACTGCAAATAGACCAGCCTCCACAAAGATACTTTGATTCAGCCCAATTTCTGATGGCATGAAAGTGATCTACTCTATCTACCCTAGTGAAAAGCAAAAGTAAACCCAGCTTGGAGGAAGATAAAAGCCTAATATTGTCAATAACTTTTCATAAATAATGTTAGATATTCAATTGAAAAAACTTACCAAGCTATGATGGTTAATATTATGTGTCACCTGACTGAGCCATAGGGTGCCCAGATATTTGGTCAACCATTTTTGGGTGTGTCTGTGGGAGTGTTTCTGGATGATGAGATAAACATTTGAATTGGTACAATGAGTAAAGCATACGGCCTTCCCTAATGTGAGTGGGCCTCCTCTAATCAGTTGAAGGTCTGAATAGATTCGAAAGGTTTAATAAGAGAGAATTCCTTCTGCCTGACTGCTTTGAAGCTGGGACATCGGTTTTTTCTGCCTTTGGACTCAAACTGAAACACTGGCTCTTCCTGGGTCTTGAGCATATAGGCCTTCAGACTGGAATTACACCATCAGCTCTTCTGGGTCTACAGATTACCAACTGCAAATCTTGGAATCTGTCAACCTCCATAATCATGTGAGCCAATTCCTTATAATAAATCTCTTTCTATGTATATACATCCTATTGGTTCTGATTCTCTGGTGAACCTTGACTAATACACAAGCATAGAGATGGATAAGACAATATAACCAAAGAAGGAAAAAGCAGAAGTAGAGACACAACCACATGAGACTAAGATTGGAATGATCAGACACAATCTTTATGTATTTTCATTTCAAATATGTCATTTCTGAACTTTTAAGAATACAAGTAACTGTATTTTTAAAAATTGCTGATGGTACAAAGGAGAATAAAGTCAGAGTTTAAAATAGTGGTTATTAATATGATAATATGATCAAGATATTAAATAAGAGGGAGAATTTCAGAAATTTGTGACTATAAAAAATAAAATGGAAACTCTATAAGCAAAAAATAGAATAACTAAAAACTGAGCACGCAACAGATGGGTTTAAAGGTATTTATACACAGCTCAAGTGAGGATTAGTAAACTGGAATACAGATAAAAAAAAATATATATATATAGACTGAAGATAGAGAGGAAAAAAAGAGTTGTTTTTTTTTTTAACACAACCTGCAAGGAGGAAAAAAGAGTTATTGTATGTAAATTGTACCTCGATTTAAAAAAAGAAAAGAAAAATTGAAAAACTCTAACAGGAAAAATCAAATAAATATATAATGCCTATAATACAAGGTGGAATATATAAGAATTATGAGGGAAGAGTGTTACAAAGGTAGGACAGAATAAAAACAACTGGGAAGAATCAGGAAAGCATTCACATAGGAGCTCGTGTTTGAGATGATTTTAAAAGATGGACCAAAGGCATCAGTTAGGTGGTGTAAGACAAAGCAGAAAGGGAGTGGTTCAGCAAAGGCACACAGACAGGAAAGAGTAAAGTATACCTGGACAAGAAATGACAATAGTCAGGATGGAGCCCTAGGCACAGAGACAATGAATAAAATGGAAACAAACTGAGGCCATCTGTCCTCAGAGGACCTTAAGGAGAACTTCCCTGGTACCCAGATAACCAGAATCTGTCCCTAAGTTTTTATGAAATCCCTTCTGAATCGGTGCCAATCGACATTAATGTAATATTACTGAAGCTCTCAGAGACTTTCTCCTCTGTAAGAAGAAGAAAGCTCCTCGCAAGAAGCTCCTCAGCATTTTCCTGAGGATGGCAGTTTATGAAAGGGGAAAGGCCAAATCTCTAACACTGCTTTGGCTTACTGCAGATGCTCCCACGACTACATTGGTGAGGAGTGAAATTAAAATTATTTGTTGAAATGGAGTTCCTGGACTGTCCCTGGTCTTCATTCACACATGTTCCCTCTGGTCTCTGTATGACTGATACTGGAAAATGATTGACTACCTGGTTTCCTAGGGACAAGCTGTCAGATATAATGCTGGTTTCAGTCTTTTATCCACTCATCAATACACCCTCCTGATACCTGACAACCTTGCTTCTGTCCAACCACATACAATTAGTCTGAAATGGCCTGGAATGTGAGATCTCAAAGCAACCACATTTTATTCTTGTGAAGCATTTTCCATTTAGTGCCTGCTAGGCTTTTTCCACTTCAGGGAATTCTTTGTGGCCTGCATTGCATATTGTTCACAGATTTTCCATACAAGCAAGAAGCAAGTGTAACACAACCTCACACATACTGGCTAGCCATATTAGAGAGCCTTTCCCTTTCTTAAAGATCACAATCACATTTCTCATCTCTAGAAACAGACCTAGAAAGAAGCTTCTGTCTGGACTAAACAAAAGCCAAAAAGAGGCAATTTCACAGAATTTTGTTCATTTGTTTCTACTCTCCTCCTTATTATCTCATCTCTGACAGTTATGCTCCATCTACTGAGACTTTCTGAATTTGCTTTTCTATGAACAAGGCTTAATGTGGCAAGGTACAAGCTTTATTTTTTAGACCTGTATCCACCCAACTACTCACAAAGACAGCACCTCTGCCTTAGCCTGGGCCACTCATTCAAACCCCAGAGCATCTAAGTGTCCTACTTCCATAAGCCTCCTGGTAGGACGAAATTTGAATTTGTACTTTCAAATAAAGCCTGCTTCAACCTAGAGTAGGATGGATGATGCTAATCCCAACCTGTGATTTTATTCTTACATCAAATAATCATCAGGCAAGCCATCAAAAGGCATATACTTATCAAACAATCCAAATTACTTGGGGAGGTAGGTAGAGTGGGAAGGCAGTGTTAATAAAAAATTTCAAGGAAGGCCAAAAGCCTTGAGTAGAGTGAAAGTAGGTTGGTTGTATACGGTGAAAGCAAGGAAGAGTGGCAGGACAAGAGGCTAGGCTAGCTGCTACTGCCAACGATTCTGATACTGACTTAGTGGTACTACTGGTCTTAGGGGCGGGTTTTCCTGCAGAGAAACCATGTAGGTGACCACCCTTTTACTTTCTTCTTGATTTGTTATCTATTACTGTGTAACAAATTACTAAACATTCTATAGCTTTTAACAATACACGTTTGTTATCTCACAGTTTCTGTGGGTCCAGGCCTGGCTTAACTGGGTCCTCTGCTTGGGGTCTCACGAGGATGCAATCAAGGTGTCAGCTGGGGCTGCAGTCTCACAGGAGGTTTGACTGGGCAGGATCCAGGATCACTAAGGCTGCTGACAGGATTCAGTTCCTTGCGGTGTAGGACCAAGGGCTTCAGTTTTTTGTTGAATATTGGCTAGATGCTGCTTTCAGCTTCTAGTGGCCACGTGTAATTCCTTGCCATATGGGCCTCCCAACATAGACAACCCACAACATGGCAGCTTGCTTTTACAGACAGCAAGGACAGAGACTTCAGCAGGACAGGCCCTACAATCTTACGTATGTAAATCACATACACATAATCATGTGTCTCCTGTTACCTTTACCATATTTTGTTGGTTAGACAAAAGTCACAGGTCACAGCTACACCCATGGAGGAGACTACCTGTAAGCACGAACATTAGGAGGTAGGGATCATGGCAGGCCACCCTAGAATCTCCTAATATCTTTCCTCTTATGTATAGCAACATTTCATATAAAACCTTGTGCTACCCAATTTAAGAAATTACCAACTACTCGGAGGTCATGATAATATTCTTCAATTCTATCTTCTAGAAGGTGAATTAGTATTGCTCCCTTGTGTGCCCCATAGCTGCTGTCTCCTGCTGCTGATCTGTACCCTCTTTCACTGTCAAACAGAATACTCGTTTCCTTTAGGTCAATGCAGGTGGTCAGGGTAATCTACATGAACAGAAGTCAACGGCATTTATTAACCAAGTGAGAATTTTACCCAGCAGCAGCTGCTGAAGTGGTAACTGCCATATAGTTTAATTTAATTCAATAAAAAAAGGAGTGGATGTTTTCCTTTTGGGATGTATAACACATATGTGAGACCCTATCTATGCTAGAACTTGGAGGGGTGCAAAGAAGAAAAAGAGCCAGCTCCTGTCCTTCTGGCTATAATAAAAATTAAACTTACACTACAAGCCACAATAGAAAAGCTAATCAGAGACAATATGATTTGCTCAAAAGCAACAGA
>NW_012149841.1:2753743-2754007 GCF_000956105.1 Propithecus coquereli | reverse complement strand
AACACTAGTAAGTACAACTATACTGAATAAACAGATATCATTAAGTACTACTGTATACTAAATAAGCATTGTGTCACACTTTGTGCTAGAACATATTTTTAAATTTATTTTATTAGCTAGTTTAGTGAATTACCTGTTCATATCCTTTGTATCTTTATCTGAGAACTTGTTCTTTTTACAAATTTCTATAAATTCTTTATATTAAGAAGTTAACCTTTTAGCTTAGAGGCTAAGACCATGGATTTTGAAGTCAAATATATGTGG
>NW_012149841.1:2740594-2752440 GCF_000956105.1 Propithecus coquereli | reverse complement strand
CTAAGATGGACTGAACCTGAATATACCTTTAAACTCCTTAAATCCCCCTAGGCTATGCCTAAATTTCTCATCCTTACAATAAGCGAGGGCACCAGCGATTAGCTAAAGACCCTCATACAACAGACTTGTAACTTCTGTCACCAGGTTAATATTCTCAAAATCTATTACAATGCCATATGCACAACTGCTTCAGTGCCTGGAGACACAAAAATATAGACATTGAAGTTTGCTGGAATGCAGAGGGCTACTGCAATACCTGAGATCGAGGGCTTGAACACAAAACGGCAGAGTTTCAATCGGCTTCCACTGACAGACTTGATATCTTGCCACTTAAATCTTGGAACTCAAGACTTCAAAGAAATGAGCCTGAAATATATAGTCCCACTCCAGTTTTGACCCTGGTAACTCAAAGAAATGAGAATATACATCTTGGTAGTGCTGTTACCCTGAACGAGCTGGATATTAGCACCTTTACTCAAGGAGGTCTCCACGCTTGTGGATGAGGTTGTAGGTGGAAAGAACTAAGAATGCATTAATAAAGACTGTTTCTTAGTATTCCTCCAGCTTCCAAAGGATGATAGGAGATGGGAAGACAGCTGACATACCACAGAAGAACCGAGGACAGATTTAATTGTCCACAGCATTTCAATGTGTTCTATACTCCAAGTTTTTGGAGAGCTTAGGTAGGTGATTCTCAAGCCTGAGCATGTGTCGGACCACCTGCAGCATTAGTTAAAACACTGATTAGTGGGACCCCCTAGAGTTTCCCATTCAGTAGGTCTGGGTAGGGCCTAAGAATTCGCATTTCTTACAAGAACCCAGGTGATGTGGACACTGCTTAGAGAAGTACTGGCTTAGATATCTGAATCAGTGCTTAGCGTTTTCTACTAGGTTATTAAGCACAAAATGTCCAAGTTCCTTAAGCACTAAGTTTGACAGTTGATATCTCTGACATTTCACTTTGACATTTCTTGTTTTATTTTCATTGTGAAGGTACATCCTCAGTCTTTCAAACACATGGTTTGGCTTGTGATTATCTCTGAAATTTTTTTTTTAAGAGCAATTTCTGTGAAATCATGGATATGTCAAACATTTGTGTTATTTTCTAACATGAGTTCTGTCGTGGAACTCAGATAGTGCAGTGCAGACATCCTGAAATATCAATGAAGTGTTTGGGAAGGACATGGCTAATGAACACACAGTACGTCGATGGTTTGAGAAGTTCCGCTCTGGTGATTTTAATCTTATCCTGAAAATGAGCCACGCAGGCGACCTGAGATCAAGGTGGATAATGATGAGCTGAAAGCTGTAGCAGAATAGAATCCATCTCAACCTACGTGTGAAGTAGCAGAAAGGTTTGACATTACTATTCCAACAATATTGGACCATTTGAAACAAACCAGCAAAGTAAAGAAGCTGGATAGATGGGTTCTGCATGAATTAAATGAGAGTCAGAAGAGAAATCATTTCGAAGCTTGCCTTTCTTTGCTGTCATGACATAAAGGCGAACTATTTCCACACTATATTGTTACATGTGATGAAAATGGATTCTTTTTGACAATCACAAGTGTCTGGTGCAATGGTTGGATAAAGACGAAGTGCCAAAACACAGTCCAAAAGTGAATATTCATCAAAAAAAGCTAATGGCATCTGTTTGGTAATCCAGTGTTGGTATTATCCACTACAGCTTCATGAAACCTGGTCAATCTATTACAGCAGATGTCTACTGCAACCAATTGGATGAAATGATGAGGATGCGTATGATTGAGCAGCCAAGATTGGTCAAGAGAGACAGGTCAATCTTCTTGCAAAACAATGCTCAACCACATGCTGCACAAATAACACTGTTCAAACTACAGAGGTTGGACTTGGAAACTCTCTGTCATCCACCATATTCCCCAGACCTTGCACCAACTGATTACCACTTCTTCCAGGCTTTGGACCACTTCTTGCAAGGAAAAATATTCAATTCTCAACAAGCTGTGGAAAATGCCTTTGGCGATTTCATCACCACTCCCTCTCCAGGCTTCTTCACTCCTGGCATAAACAAGCTACTGTTAAGATGACAAAACTGTGTTGATAGTTTGATTAATTGCACTGTTTCTTGTATGAGATATAATAAACTACACTTTTGATTCAAAACTCAACATTTCAAATTTAATGACCTATTAATAATATATTCTTCTTATAACTATAGTACTTTTGGGCCAGGAAGATGTGGTGATAAAATGTATTAGGCAGTAAATGGAAGGCTTTCTCTGCCCAGTAGCCACTTCACTTCATTTGCCCTACCTATCACTCTAAACACACCTCACTAACTCCCAAGATATTGGACCTTTTAGAGGATGGGGGAAATTTTCTGTATTTGACAATATATCATGATACACAAATATTAAAATCGTTCAATATTTAAATCTAAAAAGTGTTCAGAAATTCTCAGATGAAATGCATTAGGTAAAGTACTAAGTATTAACATGCATGAAGAATGTTCTATTATAAACCCCTGTTTTCACCCTCTTGCAGCTTTCCAAAAAATTAGCCTTTGTGGTGAAATTTTCCATGCTTGGTTTCAGCCCAAAGGTGATTTTTTTTGAAAAGTTTGAGAAAAACATATTAAGTAGTTTTTGAGTTATGAGAAGATGAAAAAAAGCCCACACAATTTTTCCACTTTGAAAGCAATTTTAGGATTTAAAAAAATATGCATATAACTAACAATGACTGAAGTTGAAAAGTTGAAACTTTCCATGTGTCTAGTTTTCAGCAAGGTATTCTCCTGGGTATTTCAAAAAAGATAATTTGGGTGTACATACGCATAAACAGATAAATGTACATATTTAAATAAATGCATAAGTGATTATAAAAACATCATTTTATCACATTCAATACAAACTTTTCTCAAAGTAGATTTATTGTTTCCTGAAATGGAGTGTCTTTCACAAATCATAGTTGTTGATTGCCTGACCTCTGTGGTTTTCACACACCAGGGTTTGTTAATGGGTCACAAGGAGACAACTGTCAAACTACTATGCACTGTGTCTGCAGCATCCTCCAATATCCTTCACGCTCTAATGTCCCCTTCTGCCCCAGCTCAAGCCAAGGATTCTGATTCACTATCTCTTCAGTTCAATTTCTGCCCTTGGCCCGTGCCTCAACACTGACTTCCTTTATCTCCTGTGCTCCAGAACACTTGCACATGCTCTCATTTCTCCCAACTCCCCGCTTGCCACTAAAACCCTCCTTGTGTATTTGAAGAACTCAAATATTAAAAAAACAATAATAGAAATCTTAAGTTTAGGCCAAATAGGTTCTGATGGTTTGTGAAAATAATTTAACCATCTTTAATCATAACCTTTCTAATTAACTCACCTAGAAAACAGATAATGAGAAAGTTGGAAAACAGAATACAGAGGCCTAGTTCTGCCACTTACTACTAATTGACACATGCGTTAGACACATAACTCCTTGGCTGTTCAGTCTCATCTGTAAGATGGGAAAAATTATGTTGTTAATGACTGTTGTTAATGTTGTTACATGTGAACATGTTTTATACATTTCAAATGAATATTAGGTATAACTATTGTTAGTAATGACAATAACATCAATTTAAAAAATTGATTCAAGTTTCTAGACTGAAAGTATAAGTCACATATACCCCACCACTCACCCCCTACCCTACAAGGAGGGAAGAAAACATTTTTGCAAGGATGCAGAGATTAAGGAAAATTCAATTTTCCAAGTTTCCAAGTGTGCAGGCTTAAAAGACAAATACAAGGAGATATGTTCCAACAAACGTTCCTATTTCTCTTTCATTTTCATCATTTCTGTCTGCATGGGCTATTTCTTTCAAAATATGTTAAATTCTCTTCCACTTACAGGAAAAAAAAAATGTTCCCTTGACCATCTTCTTCCCTAAGTTGTCTTCTGGTCTTTTCTCCTTCATTGACCAATTCCTGGCTCACTCCATTTATCACCTAACTTTCTGCAGCCTCCTTCTCCCGTTACTTCACTAAAAGTTTTCTCTTCAAGGTCATCGATAACCCTCCGATTACTAATACCAGAAGCCTGAAGTCTTCAACCTTTGTTACACTCAACTCTGTTACCTGGTTTAAGTTTACTGCTAAATAACATACCAACCCCAAGCTTATGATTTAAAACCACAATGATTATTCTTTCTCATGATTTTGTGCATCAGGAATTCAAACAGGGCTCAGCTGGATGGTTCTTCTGCTCCATATGGTGTTGGCTGGGGTCAACCCTGTGGCTGCATTCAGTGGTGGATGAGATGGGCTGGGCTAGACTGGAAGGTACCGGAAGATTTCACTCACATGTGTGCTGCCTCATGATCCTCTTATGTGGTCAGCTTGGGCTTCTTTACAGGATGGTGGCCTTGGGGGTACTTGGACTTCTTACATGGCAGCTGGCTTCTGAGAAGGAAGAAATAGAAGTTCCCTAGTCCTCTTAAGGTCTGGGCTTGGAAGTACCAGAACATCACTTCCACTGTATCTTATTGGTAAAAGCAAGTCACATGCCCAGACTAAATTCAAAGGGGAAGGAAAATAAACTTCACCTCTTAAGAGAGGAATGGCAAAGAATCTGTGGCCATCTTCAACCCCCCATATAACTTCACCTTTCTTAACATTCTCATTTCTCTACTCTTAGCTTCTGTGGTATACTGTAGCCTAGATTAATGGTTTTCAAACTTTTTTACTTTGACTCACAGTAAGCCATACATTATATTGTAATCTGAGATATCAACACACTCATAAAAAGTAAAACAAAAGCTTCACAATACATAAATTTATTACAGCATAAATATTTTCTATTCTATTTTACTCTATTTTATTACAGATTTTTTTTTAGTGCTATTTTATTGTTCACAAATATATGCCTCCCTTCTCTGGGGAGGATTATACTTTACAGCCTCATTTAAGGTAGACTTGGTCATGTGACTTGCTCTGTCCAATGAAACGTGAGGAGTGACAAGTGTCACATTCAGGAAGAGGTATTAAAATGCAGTGTGTAGTTTACTGTTTCCTTTTTGTATTCTGCCATGAGACTAGAATATTCCAGATAGAGGCTACTCCATCAATCTGGATTCTGGAATAAGACTGCATGGAGAAACTACACAGGGGCAGCCTACCCTCAAAGGATTTGTATCACCAGCAAGAAACAAATCTTTGTTGTTAAAAGCCACTGCCATTGTGCTACTGTAGCATAGTTGACTCTATCTGGACTGATGCATTGGTTACAACCTACTGAAATGATTTTGGGATACATTAATGGACTACAGCCAATAGTTTGGAAAATCACTAAACCTTCTGCCTCTCTCTGCTTCCTCCTCTTCATCCTCCTTTATGCGAAATGAACTCATTCCCCCAATATACATCTATGACCTCTTTCTTTTCTCAACAATCCTCCTGGGTAATTTTATCCTGGACACTGTCTTCATTATTTCTACTTGCCTATCACCTGGTTGCTCACTTTTTGCACTACGCATTCTCTCCTTTTCTCTGACAGATTAATTTACCTGATGCATGACTGTTATCATCAGAGATCATTCAACGGCTTCCTGCTGTCCAGAAAATAAGTCCAAACCCCCTAGCCCAGCTTTTTTGTGCCTCCACCTCTAGCAGCCTGGGTTCTCATAGCTGACTGCTCCCTTCAGGCACACTATGCTGCAATCCATTCAGACCACCCAGTGCTCTCTCCAGTGCCCAGTGATAAAAACCACTTATCTTTCTTTGTACTGTCCCCACTGCTTAGAATGCATAGCAACCCCCCACCACATCAAATCCCCTACTTCTAGTTACTACTCATCCTTCAGTAATACTCTGTTTTTGAAGAAATATTTTGTTCAAAAAAGCTCCTCTATGAAGCTTTTCCTGAGCTTCCTAGCAGGCAGACACCTCTCTCCTCAAAACATTCAGAGTCTTACAGTAATACTTCATTTTGCCTTCCATTTCTTATCACTTAATCTAGGGACAGGACTGTGACATTTACTATGACAAATGAATTATTTCCTATTCTTTTCCCTCCCTCTAGATTATCTCTTAGTGATGTCATATGACTGTTTCTTACAGGCACGTCCAACTTTGACGGTAGACATGAAGGTTCAGCAGAATAGTGTAAGTGAACAACAAACAGTCTCAATAATCTCACTGTTGGCAGAATATCTGAATATATTTTTTCCCTAGTATAGATGAGGTGTACTCCTGAATCAACACATACAAGATCTAATAAGCTATTCTAAGTCTTCCGGTTGCATTGGTGGTTCAGTGGTAGAATTCTCGCCTGCCAAAACATCCTTTCTGAGGATACCAAAGAAACAAAAGAAAAAAAAAGCTGTCAATGATAATGATACCCACGCATTTAATTTTGTCAATTTTACTCTTGTATCTTTATTTAGGACCTCTTCATTTTTACTACGAAAAATTACAACATGGTTATCTGTTTTCTCTACCCATAGCAAACTAGTAGCAATAAACTACAAGAAGGGAAGAGAAATGGCACCTAAATTCTGAGAGGGGAGATAGAAAAACTATAAAACAGACACATAAGAGAAATTTTTTTAAAAAGGAAAACATACTATCAGCTAAGAAATTTCAGGACATATGCAAAATCCCTCTGATTACTACATTTTATTCTAGCATATATCAGAATGATAGTGCTATTATCATTGCCCTTGAATCACTAAGAACAAATTCCTCTTAGTTGTATGCATTGTTGAAAAAGTGAGATAATAATATATTTTAGACAAATTTTTATCCAATTGGACGAAATACTCTGGCGCTTGAAGGAGTGAGTTTAAGTAATCTGGAAATTTCATTTAGAGAGAAGATATTTTTGCCAACCAGACAGACAAAGGAAGCTCTATGTTGTTGTGCATTTTCCCCAAGGAAGGCCAAATAATATAAAAAAAAGTTATGAAGATCTGATATCCTTGGAAGGAAAGATGTGTTATCATTAAATATTATATAAATCCTTAGAGGAAAATAAAAGTTAAAATACTTGAAGGTCACCCTACAACTCAGTGCAGACCCCTGGTTAGAATCAAGGGCTTTCAACTGCCAATCTTGAACTTTATGCAAACAATCTATTGGCAAAATCAGATGGTACATTTTTAACACAGAAAGGATTAATGATGAGAGAAAGAAGATTCTAGTAGTAGAGACTACAGCTTTTTGTTTCCATGTCAGCTGCCCCCCACCTCAGATTGCTAGAGCATTCATGGGGTCTCCTACTTCTGGAGCTGCGAGTCCCATGCATTTAGCAGTTGTGTATACTGCAGGGGCACATGGTAATATCTGTAGGCTCTGCTATTATCCAAAGATTGAAAGAGCCACCAGACATCTTCTTAAATTCTCCTTATATCCACAGCTAATATAAGTGTATCCCACCCCAGGATTCAGACTGAGCCAAGGCTGAATGCTCACAAAGTAACTTTGTCTCACTTCCCACCTACAAAATGAAAGATGGGGCTAGATTGTCTTCAAAGCCTATTCTAGTTGTAAGATCCTATGAGTCTAAAAACAATTATGTTTATTATTAAGTCATGACAGCTATTATTTAACAGTCTTATAATGACATATTTTCTCAAGCTTCTTTTTACATTCCCTATACTGGACATTACTGTCAAAATAGCTAAAACATTTCTATAATTTTATGGATCAAACTTGTTTAAAAAAAAAAGGTTTAAATACCAGCTTTATAAAGAGGCAATTATTTTTTTCATTATATTAAAATATATTTCAACGAATATATCTGACATATACAATAAATCTCCTAAAATGATTTGAGACCAAAGGAATAATTAGTTACAAAAATATTACAAAGAACTGAACCAAAATAAAACCAAATGAACCAGCTACTAAACTACACGTAAGACCTCAAAATATTATGGGAATGAAATATTCTGGTAAAAATAAGACAAGAGATGGAAACAGAAGTTTCTTATTATCACACTTCATATGTTATAAAACATAACAGCTAACTTATTTTTGGCAAAATGATTAAGGATTGTAACACTCTGGCATACACAAACTTACTTGATTGTCAAATGCACCTTAAATGAAGCATGTCATGCTAACTTCAAGTATGCAAGCACTGCGTTGTCTTAGAGTAGCCCAGAGACACTGATATTTAAACACTTTGGCAGGGATCACACCACCAATATTAACTGGCCCAGGTGTTTAAAGGGGGGGTGGAATTTCAACAATGTACTTAATTGAAACCAGATAAAGCTTCTGAATAACAAAAAAAAAATCATACAGATGTTCATTGCTCCCCTCCTCCTAAAAAAGAGGCAACCTTTTGGACAATATATTGCACACATTATTTTCTAGAACATACCCTTTTTAAGAAGATAAAACACAGTTTCATATGTCTCTTTGAAAACCCTATAATCACAGTTTGAGTTATGCCTCTGCAAATAAACCAGGTGAAGCTCATGTTTAATCTTTTTTCCCCTTTTCACCACTATTCCTGCAAAAGCAGGGAAACCTGAAAGCAGAGCAATAATTAGAAAGTTATGAAGCTGAAGAAGCTGTAAGATACAATAACCTTAAGATGTACTGTATTTCTGTCCCAACATTGTGAATGCAAGCTCAAAAAAGGAGAAGAACTCAAAACAAATGTGTTGAACAACTGTTTTCAAATACACAAAAGATAAACCATACATCACATGCAGAATAGGTTTGCAGCAAACAAACAAAAGTCAAAAGAACTGATCTTCTGTGATTAAGTTAACAGACTGTGAAGAACTGAGAAATGAATATTTTCTTCCCTATGTTTAAAGACTAGTAATGCTATTATTATTTCAAATGTGCAAGTATCCTTTTTAATGTTTTGAAAGCTTTTAAGACACCTAGAACACTAATATATTTCATATCAGTTTCCTACATTTTATTTGACAGGACCAAGTCACTGCCTATACCAGAAAATAAATTCAGCATCTGAATTTTTTTTTTTTGAGACAGAATCTCACTTTTTTGCCCCGGCTAGAGTGAGTGCCGTGGCATCAGCCTAGCTCACAGCAACCTCACACTCCTGGGCTCAAGCGATCCTCCTGCCTCAGCCTCCCGAGTAGCTGGGACTACAGGCATGCGCCACCAAACCCGGCTAGTTTTTTCTATATATTTTTAGTTGTCCGATTAATTTCTTTCTATTTTTAGTAGAGACGGGGCTTGCTCAGGCTGGTCTCGAACTCCTGAGCTCAAACAATCCGCCCGCCTCGGCCTCCCAGAGTGCTAGGATTACAGGCGTGAGCCACCAAGCCCGGCCCAGCATCTGAATTTTTATTTACCCATATATCCACCCCACAAATGAATTCTTAACTCTGGAGTGGCAGAGTAGGGAGCTTCTGACATGGCTCCCAGTGACCTGCTAGTATTCATGCCCTTGTGTAATTCCCTCCCCTTGAGTGTAGGCTGGATCTAGTGACTTGATTCTAACAAAAAGAATATGGGAAAAGCGATGGGATGTCACTTCTGTAATTAGGTTACAGCCTGTGACTTCCATCTTGCCAGCAGATGCTCTCTCTAGCTCTTCTCCCAGGCTTGCTCTGACCAAGGGAGCTAGGGAGGACATGCTGAGGAGAGTGGCCTCCTGCCACTAGTGAACTGAGTCCCTCAGTCCAACAATTCTCAAGGAACTAAATCTGCCAACAACCATGTGAGTGAAATTGGAAGCAGATCCATCTCAATTCAAGTCTTCAGATGAGACTACAGCCCTGAAGACACCTTGACAACAATCTTGTGAGAGATCCTTAAGCAAAGAATCTACCTAAGCTGTGACCAGATTTCTGACCAGAAACTGTGAATGAATAAGATATATCATTTTATGTTGCTAAGTTTTGGGATAATTTGATACACAGCAGTAGATAACTAATATAGCAGTTAACCTAATGACTGAGCCAATGATTCTAGTGTCATTTCCATAATAATAATAATAATAGCTAATATTTACATGGAACTTTTAAGTTCCAGATGCCACTCTTAATACTTTATATAATTCCTCACAAGAATGCTTTGAAGAACACATTATTTATCCCCATTTTTCAGATGAGGAAACTGAGTAGAGACTCAATAACTTGTCCAAGGTCACACAGACAAAAAAAATGACAGCAAGTACTGGAACCCAGGCATCCTGGCTCTAGTGCCAGAGCTCACAGCAACTGAGTTCACAGCAGAACCACTAAGAGAAAGGGCTGAACACCCTAAGGATGTAACCACATAACACAGTATCAGAGGAGATTTCAAAGGCACAAAAGAGATTAGAAGCCATACAAAATGCTAAAAGCAAAAATAAAGCTTACTTTCTGATTAAGATGCTTTATCTAGGGGGAAAAAACCCAAAAGAGTATTAATAGAAGCAATAATACAGTGAATGGAGTACAATCTTCAATTTATTGAATTCACATTTAAAATGAAAAATACATTTTCTTATATTCAGTAAGAGAAAATTAAAGGCCTACATTTGGTATTATAAATCATAGCCAAGAGGCTACAGTTGTATTTTCCCCAAGGGCAATTGTAAGAAGCATGTAAAGCTGGCGGGAAAAGGAGCAAACTCCTAGTGAGCTCTAAGACCCTGTTAGAGATTTTTTATCACATGCAGTGAGAGAAGTCAAAATCCTAGGACAGAGAGGCCATGAAAGGATCATTTCCTATCTTGGGTTCAGATTACTAGATTAAACAGCACTCCACGCTGCCACACACCCTGTACTTACACAAGACAGCTGGTATCACACCTATTGGTTAGTCTGTCTCCTCCACTAGACTCCAGGCTCTCTTACCTCAAAGACTGTCTTATTCACTGGGACATCCTCAAAACATAGCACAGTACCTAACATATGGCAACGGCTTAATATATGTTTGTTGAATGAAGACATAAATTATCCTGTGAATCGCATCCATTCAATGGGTCATTTCAACGGTCTACATTAGTGAAAGCATAAGTTTTTGTTTTGCTTTAAATCCCTCGTAGTTCACTCGCTTTCCTGGGCACTTTTAATAGGTCTTTGTGTCTCTAGTGCTTCATTTAATATCTGGCACACAGTGGCACCCAATAAGTATTTGTGAATAAATGAATAAATGTGTGTCTCAAAAAGGTAGCCAGGCTATAGAACAGGGAAGGATCCATCCAGACTTATGACTTACGAATAAATAAAGATTTAGTGTTCCATAAAGATAGCTATTTGCCTACCAACAATGATGATGATGATATAATACATTTCCTTCCTTTTGAAAGGAGGCATGAATATTTGTAAAATACTCTCCCAATAAAGAAAGATTCTTGTCTAGGTCTTCAATATTCCCTTTTAAAAAAGACAGCAAGTTATATGTAATATCAGAACTCCAGATAATCTAAGATTCAAAGGCATTCGTTTAGAAAATTCCTATCTCCTTCAGCATTATTCTTTGAAACCTTATGGGAACTTCATGAACATGCACTCACACAAGCCCATGGTAATATGGACATAAGGACAAAGGCAATTTCCAAGTATCTCCTTCTCAGTTCTATTTATCAAGTAAATAAGAGACCAAAGAGCAAAGGCGAGCTGAGGAGGATCTGTGCAGTGCATAATCAAGCACCCATAGTCATCCGCTACAGCGTACTTACTGGGAGCTCAGGGGCACGCTTCAACAACTGGAGAGAAAAATAGCTGCCTATTGAATGGCCAATGAGCACAAGCTTCATTTCCTTTGGCACATGAGTTCTCAGGAAAGCTAGTTTGTGTTCTATTTGACCACTCAGTCCGAAGATGTCCTTAATTTCTTGAGCATTTGGATCTAAAAGCAAAGACATGAGCATATTTTCATTCAATAAGTGAAAGTAATTACTGTAAA
>NW_012149841.1:2736794-2738914 GCF_000956105.1 Propithecus coquereli | reverse complement strand
TTTTGACTATTCAATGAACTAATGTTAGCTCAGGCCAGTGGTTCTCAAACTTGAGCATGCACCAGAATTCTCTGGAAGGCTTATTAAAACAGATTATTGGGTCCCACCACCAGAGTTTCTGATTTAGTTGGTCTGGGTTGAGGCCTGACAATTTGCATTTCTAAGTTTCCAGGAGATGCTAATGTGCTGATCCCAGGACCATACACTGAGAACCACTGGTTCAAACTAACTTACATCATTAATAGACAACTAAGAAAGTCCACCACACTCCTTCATTATTTTAGATAATCTTTGTTTGTTTGTTTAAAGAACTTAGACTGAAAAACCTAAGTAGAAATGTTATAAACTGTTCCTTTTAACCAGCACAGCCCTGACTTGAAATATCCTCCCTTATTGTTACAAATAAATTGTTTTCTAGATTTTTCAAGATGTAATTAAAACTTTACCTAGCTAATCCTCAAGAAAAATGAATGAGCCCTCCTCTGTACTTAAACAATACTTGAGTCTTTTATTATAGCACTTTCATCAAACTTGTATATTGTCCATTTATATGTTTATTTCCTCTCTTAGGCTGTTAGTTCCTTGAAGGCAAGGTCCATCTTTTCATCTGTGTCCTCTGTGACTAGTACACAGTAAATATTATTGAGTGAAAACATGAACTGACTAGATGATTTCTAAGGATGCTGCCAGCTGTAATACTGTATGAGCATAGACAACTTCAACAGGTTTTCCCTGTGAACATACATACAACCCAATAACAGGGTGGAATATTTCAAAATATCCCAAGGTAGTCAACAGCTTCCTAAAATTTGAATCACCAGAACACTAAATTTCTTGCTCTCGTGACTCCTGAAAGGTATTGATATAAATTATAATCAGTGTGGCTCATTCAAAAGGCACCCCAAACTCATTATGAAGGACTGCTCTTCAGTTTTGTCTGTATATGTTGTTTTTTCCTTCAGTGCTAATCTCCCCTTGTTAGTCTAAATCCTAATCATCCTTCAAACTTGTAGCAAGTGTTATCTCCTCTGAGAAGCCTTTTTATGATTCACTATGTGGGGAGTAAAGTAGCCTTCCTTTCAGTTTCCACACACCTTTTGTTTATCTCACACTACTACTCCTGATTTGCTTCTAGTTTACACTTCATGTCTTGCTTATCTCTGTTCCCCACAGCCAGACACACAGTTATTGTAAAGCTTTTAATTGAGTCAATGAAGCTTACTTCTCATTTCCGAGGTACTAGTATCTCCCAGGTAAGACATGTTCTGCCCTAACCCTTCTTCCCTGGTCAGCCCAGAATTCGTTCTCCATTTAAGAAGGAGGTTCAGCATAAAACAGAATTGGGAAGAGATAGAATCTGAAGCCTGACTTTGCTAGGGCTTCTGATGACTCGAAATTCACATTTTTATTCATTAAATATTACCCTCAGGTTTGAATAGTTTATACCCTGCTTCTCAAATCACTCTACCCAAAAGTGATCGTATCATTCTATGATACCAATAATATTTGATTATTTGGTTCTTTTTCAAAATACACAGTGCTTCAAAATGTCCAAATCTTCCTTTCACTGGGATAGTAGGTCTAGAACAAAAGTCAAGGGCATTGGAGATAAGATAAATCTGGGTCTAAACCCCAGCTCAGCATTCCCCTAATTGTGTGACTTGGGCAAATCCTTTATCCTGGGCTTCAGTTTCCTCATATATAAAATAGAAATCATAATGCTAGCCTCTTAAGGCTGTTGTTTAAGTGTCTGGCATAAACTGTTTGATAAATAAAAGCAATGATTGCTATCGTTTCAATTCTTGTCATTTAAGTCCTCCCCTCAAAAGATACCAAGAATATTTACATGGTTAGACCAAAGAAAAAGAAAATGAGCTAAATGCAATAAACATTTTAAAATTTCACTGACACCGTTAATAAGGTCCTAAAACATTATGTTTCAGATAAACTTTAATGAGCATTATAATTCAGAATATTTCAGAGGTAGATCTGACTTTACTTCTGGGAACTGCTTAGATTTCCAAGACGCACACAATACTTGTTAGTATTTACTGAAGTAATGAGATACATTACTAAATGAAGTAATGAGATTAATGGGAAAAGTACTTTCTATAAATAAA
>NW_012149841.1:2715567-2721311 GCF_000956105.1 Propithecus coquereli | reverse complement strand
TTCTAGGAAGAATTCTTTTAGCAGCTCTGTTTTCCAAACATAAGATAGCAAAAGCACATTCTAAACAGACGTGTAAACTTCCTGACAAAGGAAACGCTATGGTATTAAAGTGCTAATTTGTGGCATATATAAAGAAATAACACAATAAAGAGGTATCTTTAACAATATTTCACAGCACAGCAAGTATCTGCTATACATTTTATTCACTTTCAGTCACATTTCAATACGACGGTTGTCGAAATAGATTTTTTTTGGTGGTGGTGGTTGTTTTGAGTAAAATCCAACCAAGAAATAGATGTTTTTAATCAAAGCAACATAATTTGTACATTCAGTTTCATTTCACTAATGCTCTCAAAATCTTTCACTGCTAGGTAATCAATATCCGCTTACTTTTCGAAATACACCCTCACTCTAATGTGAAGTGTTCTTAATTTTAAATTCCTATTTTTCATTGCTGCTAAATAGGAAAGCGATTGACTTTTGTGTATTAACCTTGTATCCTGTGATATTGCTATAATTTCTTTTTAATTCCAAAAGGTTTTATTTGTTGATTCTTCGGGATTTCCTACATAGACATTATTGCCATCTGTGAACAAAGATAGTTTTATTTCTTCCTTCCCAATCTGTAAGCCTTTCAATTCCTTTTCTTGTCTTATTGCACTAGCTACGAATTCCAGTACAATGTTGAAAAGGAATGATGAGAGGGGGCATTCTTGCCTGTTCCCTATCTTAGGAGGAAAGCATCCAATTTGTCACTATTAAGTAAGATGTCAGTTGTAGGTTTTTTGCAGACATTCTGTATCAAATTGAGGAAGTTCTCCTCTGAATTAGTTTGCTGAGACTTCTTATCATAAATGGGTATTGTATTTTGCACATGTGTTTTCTGCCTCCATTGACGCAACATGATTTTTCTTCTTTGGCCTGTTGATGTGATGGATTATATTAAATGATTTTCAAATGCTAAACCAACTTCATATACCTAGAATAAATTCCACTTGGTTGTGGCTTATATCTCATCTTGTACATTGTTGGATTCAATTTGCCAATATTTTGTGATGATTTTTACATCTATATTCAGAAGAGGTTTTGGCCTGTAGTTTTCCCCTCTTTCCCCTATTCCCCAGCCTCTGGAAATCATCATTCTACTCTGTTTCTATGAGTTCAACTTTATAAGATTCCACATATAATTGAGATGACATGGTATTTGTCTTTTTAAATTTTTGATGCTCTGTAAATGTGATTATTTATCTCTTTCTTAGTTTATTGTCAGTGTATAGAAATGCAACTGATTTTTGTATGTTGATTTTGTATTCTACAAGTTTACTAGGCAGTGAAGCCACAGCCACCTCTCTCTCACCTCAGATTAACTAAGGGGGACCTCTTAGGACAAAATGTCCTTGAATAGAATGCTTGTAGAGAATTTAAGTTATGTTTTTCTTTTTTCTCTCTCATTTTTTATATTTTAGAAGTGTGAACATGCTAGAATTCCCATAAGTTAAAATATGTATTACATCCTCCATTTAAAAGCTGTCCAGCATTGTACCACATGGAGTCCTGGCTCTCTTCCCAGCTTTCGAAGTCCTCTCAAACTGGCCCTGCATAGCATAACATAGCACTAAACATACCCACTAAATCTCGCTCCCTTCTATGCTACTCCTTCTGCCTGTTATACCTCTGTACTCTTCCTCACCCTACAAATCCGAATCCTACTCAACTGTCAAATCTCCCTGTTATGGTCTAAACGCCTGTATCCCCCTAAAATTCTTATGTTGAAATCCCACCTCCAAATGCGATGGTATTAAGAGGTAGGGTCTTTGGGAGGTAATTAGAATTGGATGGGGTCATGAGGCTGGAGACCTCATGAATGGGACTAATGCCCTTGTAAGTGTCCCAAGAGAGCTTATTTCCTCTCTCCACCATGAGAGGTCACAGAAAGAAGAATGCCATTCATGAATTAGGTCCTCATCAGATACCAAATTTGCTAGTGCCTTGATCTTGGACTTCCTAGTCTCGAGAAACTGTGAGAAAGACATTTCTATTGTTTATAAGCTACTTAGTCTATGGTATTCTGCTATAGTGGCCCAAACTAGGAAACCCTACTCCACACGGTCTTTTCTAATCTACACTGTGTTTTCTCCTTTGTTTACTCCTTAGGTATCTACATGATCAGCAGGCCAGAGTTTGTCACTCAATCACTCCCTAAACATGAGAAAGAAAGCTTCTTTAGAGTAAAGAGCATGTCTTATAACACTTTTTCTCCACCATTCCTCCTACTACAACCCTGGAAAATTAATATGTGATCAAAAAACAAATAGTTGATCACTAATTGGTAAACAAAGAAGGTAAGTCAAAGATTGTTTGATCTACCCAAATTCTATAGAAAATCACCTGCAGAAGAGTTAAAATGTTTCTAAAAACCTTAAAATTACCAAAATATGGCACCATGTACCTAATGCCACAAGCAGAGGTTTCCATTGACGTAACTCTTAACCTTAGCAGGCTTTCTAGAAACATGAACATCCACTCACTGTAAAGGAAAGTAGATGTTAACAAGGACATACCCTCTGATGTTGTAAGAATCTTCTTCTCTTTGGGGGCCATGGCATGCCCAGCATGACTGATAATCCAAACCGGAAAGCGTCTGTTTGTCAAAGAATATAAAGCCTTTGCAAATGGCACATAAAAGGTGGGAAAACCTGGGTTCCCTAAGAAAAGAAACACAGACCTTAGATTAATCAAAGCAATAAACCCATATAAGATGATGTGCAGATTGGAAAAGAAGGGTCTATTTCTCCTCATACTCTCCTCTGAATTCTTCAGAGTACTCAGAGACAGACATCTTCAAACTTCAGTTAAAGTCACTGAAGTACCCTATTTAAATACTCTTCAGTGTCTTCCCATTGTTATCCAGATAAAGCCTAAAATCATTAACACTTCCTAGAAGGCGCCTCAAGATTTGATCATGCTCAGTTATCACACTGTATGAAATCTAGAAACAGGCCAGCCAAAACAGTGTAAGAATCACACATAATGGGAACTTTCAGGAGTCTACTGTTTTCTTGTCACTTACCACAAGCACTTATATTGTAAACAGATGTACAGTTTGATCTTTTGGGGAAGAAAACCACCAAAAAATACAGGCAGATTTATCTTGTGTGTATACAGAAGGTATTTTTGACATGGGTTTGCTTCAGAGAAACAAAAAATAAATTATCTTTTAAAAAAGATTCAATCTAACACATCTTTAGGGTAGAAATATAGTGAAATGGAGTTTTCCTCTTGCTATTGCCATCTGTACAAAGTCTTCACAGTTACTAGTCCATTTCCATCAATACCAATTTCTCTAATCAATTTATCTATTTCTTCATGCTGTTAGGTTTTCTCCTTTTTGCAATTACATGATATGGTTCTGGGGCAATGATGTAAATAACCACTGCCATCATTGTCTAATTTCACTAATTTTTCTCCATTGTTCATATCCTTCAGTTTCCCAGATAAGCAGTGTAGTAAGGTAGTTAAGAGGACACACTCTGGAGCCAGACTGGCTAGGATGGAATCAGGCTTTGCCACTTAGCAACCATGTGAGCTTTGGCAAGTTATTTAACTTCTCTGTATCTGGGTTTCCTCATCCATAAAATGGGGATAATTATCGTACTACCTACCACATGTGAAGACTAAGTGAATTGATACATGTAAAGCACCTCAACACTGCCTGAAACACAGTATTATATAAATATTAGCTATTCAAACTTGTACAACAATGTCTAGCCATAAATGGTAATATATAATGCCTTATCATCCATATTGTTATTTTGCTTCTGTTATGTTCTGACCTAGTGACCCAAGTTGCAAATTCCTTTCTGCGATGGTGCTATTGTCATCTTTGTCAAGTAGGGTGAAAACTTCCTCAAGTGCAGGAATATGCTTTTTGGTCAGCTTACTGGCCACTGTGCAGCTAAGGGAGAAAGAAGGGAGGAGGGGCATGCCAGCACAGGGTGTGTAACATCTATGGTGGCTATGGATGGCATCGTTTCATGTCTTTTAAATTTTAATCTTCAATAAGTTTGGAATATTTTTTAGTATAAAGTATAAAACAGCAATCCAACTTCTTTCCGAATGACTAGCCAAGTGTCCCAAGACCATTTATTATATAATCCATTCTTTCTGCACTGATTTGAAATGTCTTCTGATCCAATACTAAATTTTTACATTAGCTTGCTAATTCTGATTCCAAATAATTCTGTTTATTTTTCCTTTTCTCCTCTGCCAGTATCATACCATCTTAATTACTACACTGTTTTTTTAATATTTTAGTAACTGGTAGGGCAAATCCCTTCTCTTTATTTTCCTTTTTCTCAATTTTCTAGGCTGGTCTCATAAACTTTAGGATTATTTTCAGTAGTTTCAATTTTTAAAAATCGCTTTGGGATTCTGGACTGAAATTTCATCTCATTAATAGATTACTTTAGAAAGATTTGCTATTTTTTACATTTCTGTGTATAAGCTTCTAGGAATGTGTTATATGCCCCGCATTCAAATGTTTTATGTAGCTCAGTTAAGAAATCTATAGACTTCTTCATTGGAAGAAAATAATTATAGCTAACATTTTTAGGTACTATAACTTATTACATGCCAGGCAATGTTTAAGTGTTTTACATAAATAATTAATTTAACCCTCATATAAGGTAATACTACTATTATTACTTCCTTTTTATAGATGAGGAAACTGAGGTACAGAGAGGTTAAATACCTTCCCTAAGGTC
This sequence comes from Propithecus coquereli, assembly GCF_000956105.1. Lineage (NCBI taxonomy): Eukaryota > Metazoa > Chordata > Mammalia > Primates > Indriidae > Propithecus > Propithecus coquereli. The sequence continues at coordinate 2,716,548 of NW_012149841.1, read as the reverse complement.
ACACAGATGCTAAGTGCTCAATAAATATTTGACGACTAAAAGAATATACAAAATAAAATAATAATACTTAATTTTGAAAAATCAATAATCTAGTGTAGGATCTTTTGTGTTCCTTGTTTTAGTCAATCTTACTACAGCTCTGTAAAGTGGCTGGCATTATCATTAGGGATAATGAACGGATAGCCACTTGCACAATATCTGGCACACAGTAGGTGCTAAATAAATGTTAGCTATTATTACTACAATTATTAGTACAATTAAAAACTGGCTTAACATTAAGAAGACACCGAAGATAGTAACTACATGATTGAGATGCATGAGTTACAATGATAGGATACATAAAAACCAACAAGAACTAGATAAAAGAACTGCTATAAAACAATTTTTTTCCCTATCTCTGCATTTAAGTCTGAGTTCTTTCTCTTAAGCTTTCTGATCCACTATTTTATCATCATCAGGTACATGATGATGCCCATTACTTCATGTTCATTCATTCTATTCAGTATTATAGTTTCTTTTATATATTCTCTTAGCCATCAATTTATTGAGCACTTTACTGTATGAAGGTCACTGTGTTAGGTGCAAGACAGATGAGAGCCTTTTTACAATTTACATACTAGTGACAGAATATATACACATAATAATTAAGTGAGATAATTAAAGAATGTGATAATGCCTAGAAAGGATCAGGAGATGGAGAAGGTTAGAGATTAGAGCGGCCTGAAGAAAAGGTCTGAGGAGGTGGCATTTAGCTGAGACCCAGAAGAAGACAAGAAATCAACCTTGTAAAACTCTGAGGGAAGAGGATAAATACTAGGAAGGGAGAAGAACAAATGCAAAGGCCCTCAAGAAATAAAGAGCTTGGCTCTTGAGGAAACAGAAAAGAGTTCACAATCCTTGGACATCTAAGATATTGGTGTGGCTAAAGTACAGTGAGAGATACAGAATCTTGTATGAGATGAGGTTGGAGAGGAGGTGAAA
>NW_012149841.1:2710946-2715067 GCF_000956105.1 Propithecus coquereli | reverse complement strand
AAGAAAAAGAAAACAACAGACCAATATCCCTTGTGAACAAAAATGGAAAATTCTAAACAAAATTTTAGCAGATTGAATCCATCAAAATGTTAAAAGCATAATACATCTTGACCAAGTGGTGTTTATCAGAGGAATGCAGGATTGGTTTAACATTCAAAAATTAATGTTATCTATCATATTAACAAACTGAAAAAGAAAAACCATATGATTCTCTTCATAGATGTGGAAAAAAATGGAAGTTTTCTCCTGTCAGAAATATACTTAACAGTACAGCATATATATTTATAAATGTACCATACATTGATGGGAACTACATGAAATAAAATGAATCAGAATTCTTGAATCTGTATGCTTACGGCAGTACTGTAAGTAGTAATATATCTATGTGTGAAGTTGCATATTTTATGTAACCTATATGTTGACATTAAAAAAATAATCATTCATTCAAATATGCTAAAAGACAGACTGAATATCTTTGTAGTCTCTCCATAGAAAACGTTATGAAACCAATGTCATATGAAATGCACTGTATTATAAAATACACAGAATATGCAGCCAATAAATGTAGGAAACAAAGATGTCAGGCAGCTTTTAATAATTAATTTAAAATTTGCTATTTTCTGGATTTTGCAATGTTTCTAGTATTTTATCATATTTTTCATTTGTAACTAGTTACGGTTTACTTTCTCATTCTAAATAAATATTCATTGCTATTAAAAAGAAGTTGAAATTTTTTTTCCAAATGCATAGAAGGGCCAGACAGGTATTAATGAGTCAAGGCAGACGTGGTAGGTATGGTACCAACATGAAAATCTAGGCCCCTGCATTTAGAGGGCAGCTGCTACTCAGCTCCAATGGAGGACTTCCACAATAACCAATGTTATCGTTTCCTTGTGTGCCTTTCGGATATTTTATGTACATACTTTTTCTCATTTTATATACAAATGAGAGACAGTGATACATATTGTTCTGTCCCTCTTTTTCTCTTGATATAAACTGAAGATTATTCCATATTAGCACATAAAGTGTTTCCTCTTTCTTTTCTTTTTTCTTTTTTTATAACTATATGGATATGACAACCCTTTATCTGATAATGGGTTAATATCCAAAATATATAAAGAATACATGCATCAATAGCAAGAAAACAAATAACCCAATTAAAAAATAGCCAAAGGACCAAGTAGACATTTTTCAGAAGACGACATACAAATGGCCAACAGGCATATGAAAAATATGTCAATATCACTAATCATCAGGGAAAGGGAAATTATTAATAAAACCATAATGAGATATCATCTCACACCTGTTAGAATGGCTATTGTCAAAAAGTCAAGCTGGATATAGTGGCTCACATCTGTAATCCCAGCACTTTGGGAGGCTGAGGTGGGAGTATTGCTTGAGGCCAGGAGTTCAAGTCTAGCCTCAGCTCGAGTGAGACCCTGTCTCTACAAAAAATAGAAAAATTTGTGGGACATGATAACGTGACTGCACTCTAGCCTAGGTGACAGAGCAAGATCCTGTCTCAAAAAAAAGTCAAGATCTAACAAATGGTGAGGCTGTGGAAAAAAGAAAATGCTTATACACTGTTGGTAGGCATGTAAATTGGTGCAGCCATACAGAAAGCATATATCATGCTTATTGCAACTTAACATTATCCTCCTCCCAATTCTATTACTTCTTGTATGTCTGTATCTTAAGTAGAGAAACTTAATCAACATAGATGGTATCATTATTCTTGCATTATTTCTCATTAGGTAAGTCTTCTTAATCAAACTTTAACTTCTTTAAAAGTAGCCATTGGTTGTTATAATTCTCTGTATCCAGTGGCACTTAGCAGCACCAGGTTGGGCACATGGCACTCACGTAAAATAAATCCTTTCAACTGAATGCATGGCCAGTAACATGAAAATCTATCTTATAAAAGAGACAGAAATAGAAAATGCAATGCAAAATGCTTAAATATCATTGTATACAGTACTTCATACTTCACCACTTTAATGTTATGGCTTCTGTTAAACTTTATAAACCATGAACTAAACTTCCTGGTTAAGAAACCATGAAGAAAATTAAAAGGGCCATGTTTATGCAACTGAACAAGATATAGAGATAGATAGATATAGATATTCACACACACACAGAGAGAGAGACAGAGAGAGAGAGAAAGACAGAGAGAGATTGATCTCCAGGTGTAAGGATGGTGGTAAACATTCCAATACATTCCAATACAAACATTCCAATGTTGGAATACAAACATTCCAATACTTATATTCCAATGTAAGTAAAACATTTTATAAAGTTTTCTATCAAAATGTGAACACACACATAATAGTCAAATGCCCAAACAAAGGATAACAGAGGCTGTGGTGATCATCTGTAGGGTCTAACTGCCAATAAATTCTAACTATTCGACACTGTAACTGTAGACTTATACCTTCTAGTTAATTTTATAGGGGACAAAAACTGCCATATATGAAGTTAATAAGGCACAGCATATTTATAACAGGCTGTCATGTGGACAGAACTTTGGGCTCATCCATGGAACCTTGTCTGCTATCTCCAATCACAGTGCTGACAGCACAAGATACCTCACATGATTCTATTATCTCCCTACAACCCCCTGAGAATTATAGTAATTCAGCAAGTCCCATAGCGAGTTCTCAAATTGCCTCCCTTTTGTCATTTTACTACTTTAAGAAAGTCCAAGGACAACGTTACTTAACAGAAATTCTAAAATAGATCTAGGGTTCACTGGGAAAGATGAAACTAAATTAACAGTTCTTCAATCTGTGGATTCTGCTAAATCATTCCTCATTATCATTACTAACTTAAAAGTAAAGAATTAATTGTGCTAGCTGCAAAAGCAGAGTGATTTAAAATGAAATGTTATGTCTAACAGAGATGGACATAAAATAGTGTCTGAAGTGGCTTAACAGTTCTTAAAATACTGTTATCCTAATTTCCCCAACAACATAAATAGACTAGGCCCCAAAATAAAATACAATTCTGAATTCCACAACTAATGAGTGGCACCAGCCTACAGCTCTCAGGAATCCAAGGAGAAGAGCCAAGTGCAGCAATGAGAATAGAAGGGCAAACATAAAAGAATACTAGGAAATGAAATGTGTTCTGAAAATGTCAAAGCACTATAAACTATGAGACTATAAAATGAATGTTTCAAGCTTCCCTCCATCCATAGTGCCTTGGCACTGAACGCTCCCTCTATCTCCTCACCATATCTGAAGCCTGGCTCTCCCCTGCAATGGACTCTCTTCCTTTCAAGCCTCTTCAATAAAGGTCTCACTCACTCTTCTTAACATCTGCATACCTCAAAGAGAGCAAAGACTTTGCAACACCTAGGATAAGAAAACCTTTTGGTGGGGAAGTGGAGTGAGCCGTCTTCCCCACTTACTATTTCACTGCTCCTCCTTTAAGACTCAAGCCATCTACTCCCGTCTATCAACTTTTTAGTCCCTCACAGATTCCCTGAAAACCTTGACCCTTAAATGACAGTTTCACTTGCCATGCCATGTCTTAGGAGATTTCAAAATCCAGTTGGACTGATTGAGCTGACTCCCTTATCCCATAATTTATTACTGTGACCACATCTCAAGAACTTTATCTACATTAAACTTAAGCGACTAATTCCTATGGCGACATCCTAGATCAGGTGTGCATATCATAATCCCCTGGAGAGCTTGTTAAAGCACTGATTGCCCAACCCCCTGACTTTCTGGTTCAGAAGGTCAGGGACAGGGCCTAAGAACTTGCATTTCTAACTAAAGTTCTCTGGTGGTATTACTGGTCCTGACACCAACTCTAAGAACCATAAGCCTAGATCTTTTCATTAGCCAGAAACGGTTAACATTCAAAACATCCTAATTCTGATAGCCCTTCTAAAATTCAAACTTCTGCTCTTTTAGACATCACTCCCAATAAACCTGCTATTCAATCATGGAGCTGCTCAAAAATCCATCTACTTGTTTTTGGTGGACAATTGTTTTCATCCTGTGTTTCTGCTACTCGAAATGCTGACCACTTTCCTCAAGGCTCTACACACCCTCCACCATCCTCACTCTCAACAAATGACCTCAACTCGTAACACAGAAAGCAGAAGTCAGGAA
>NW_012149841.1:2708150-2709791 GCF_000956105.1 Propithecus coquereli | reverse complement strand
ATTTTTAAAAGATTAGTTCTCTTATACTTCTTCTCAGGAAACTTCTAGAAGATGTGCTCCACCAAAAACAAGGGAATAAATCAAGAAAGAGGAAACCACGGGATCCAAGAAATAGGGGATCCAACCCAGGATAAAGTGACAGGAATCCACAGGATGGTAGCTGTGCAGCAGGCCTGGAGATCAATCAGTCCAGACTGGAGCCCAAGAGCAGAGTGCTCTGGAGGGATAGCACCAAGAAAAAGGGAAACTGACTGATTACTGAAATGCATTGAGACAATTTTTTTTCACTTCTAGAGAATAGTTCTAGGATAAATGAGAAAACTAAGCAAAGAAAAAAAAAGACATTAATTAATCTTAACCCAGGGCAAGCAAACAAAAATGTACAAAGGAGGAAATGTAAGCATAATTCCCTATAGGCTTGGCTATAATGTAATATAATATAATGTCATAATAACAAAAGCACTGAATACTGATCTAAACAAAAACTGTAATATACCTATACTAGGAAGACTGGAAAGGAGGGGTGCCATGATTGTGTATTGGGAATAGAAAGTCTAAGAAAGCTAATCCTTTTCTTTCGTGGAGGAAGTCAATAGATAATATCTAATATTGAAAATTCAAGAAAGATCAATATAAGTATTTCATTTAGAAGTGGACTAATATCAGAGAAGTATATCAGTATTGAAAGTTTGCCTCTGAAAATATTAGCTGGAAATGGAAACATTGATTTTAAAGGTTATGTAATTTTTTTTTTCTCCTAAGGAAGCAAAAAAACCAAACAAACAAACAAAAAAAAACCATTCTGAAGTCACAAGAAGAGAGGCCAAAAATGTATGGAAAAGAATAAAAGTGAGCAACGACAAGTTCTAAAAGATATATAAAAGTATCATAAAACTGTATCTATTAAAAACCATGGGCCAGGCACAATGGCTCACACTGTAATCCTTAGCACTTTGGGAGGCTGAGGCAGGAGGATCACCAGAGGCCAAGAATTCAAGACCAGCCTGGGCAACATAGTGGAATTATGTCTCCACAAAAAAATTTAAAAATTAGCCAGGCATGGTGGCGGGTGCCTAGAGTCTCATCTACTCAAGAGGCTGAGGCAGGAGGATCCCTTAAGCCCAAGAGTTCAAGGCTACAGTGAGCTATGATTGTGCCACTGCATCCCTGACTGGGGACAGAGCAAGATCCTGTCTCGATCAGTCAATCAATCAAAAAAATGAAGAACACAAGAAGAGGCAAAAAATACAGAAAGAGACGCTGAGCATTTTAAGTAAGCACTACAAACCAGTAGGGAAAAGACAGATCATATAATAAATGTCTGTGTGCCAAGTAGTAAGCCATCTAAGGAGAGGGAGAAGAAAACTAGATCCCTTCCTACTGAGGGATCTGCCCTAAATTCTAGATGTCATAATAACATCTAGACTTAAAGATTACAAATGAGCTTTGGCCTTAAAGATTATAAATGAAACTAAAAACACTAGAAGGCATGGCAGAAAAAAGAGAAGATTATTTTATAATCTTGGAGTAGGGAAAGGCTTTCTAAGAAAGTCATAACACCTAGAAGTTAAAGGAAGAGACTGATTTTGACAACATAACAATGACACTTTCTGTATAACCAAGTGAACATTGTAAATGATG
>NW_012149841.1:2703362-2707145 GCF_000956105.1 Propithecus coquereli | reverse complement strand
TGTCATAAGAATCTGTGTAATGTATCCTCAACCAGACTTTCAGACTTACCAGGAAGAATAAAAATAAGCAGTTTAGGCCTGTTCACACTTTGATCATCCAAAAGGTTAGTCCAAGGTCCACATTTTAGCACCTGGGTTTCTACTCCACCACACAAAATGAATTCCTCATGCACCGGAATGTCTTCCTTGAGTTCTGAGTCCATTTCTAAATAAGGGGAAAAAAGTAGTAGGAAGAATCAGTAAAAATGTAAAACCTTGAGCCAAAGACAATAAAAAAGGGCAAAGTTCAATATACCTTGAAGGAAATGCCACAAAGACATATGGGAGATATAACACTATTCAGCTATTCTGGATTAAAAGATTGAAAGACAAATTAAAACAAACTGTAAGAGTAGTTAGAAACAGGGAGACACATATTTGGCAAAATAAAAGACTATACAAGGGTCTGAACCAAATCAGATTAGCCTTCTCCATAGCTCTCCTCTCCTGTCTAAATTGACAATGGCCATGGATAACTTTTACTTTCCTTCTGCTGAAATTCTCTTTCAGCTCTGTGTTCTCCCTACCTTCACCTGGTGAAGACTGGTGGAAAAGTGCAGAGGTTATGGCCTGCCCCTGCATTCTCCCCAGTAGAACAGTAAGAGGGACAGTGAGCTCCATATGGTCTTTTATTTCCTTCTTTTATTACTCCTCTCCTGTCCTAAATGCTATAAGTGTATTTTCATGTATTAGGTCATTAAATATATGTCTGATTTTGAATCAAAAGTTTAGTTTATATAAGTTATCAATATCTCAAAGAAGAAGCAGTACAATTGATCAAAGTATGTGCCTGCAACACAGTTTTACCATTTTAATGGTAGCTTGTTTATGCCAGCAACGAAGAAGCCTGGAGAGCAAGTGTCAGTGAAATCACAAAAAGCGTTTTGCACAGCTTGTTGAGAATGGAATATTTTTCCTTCCAAGAAGTGGTCCAAAGCCTGGAAGAAGCGGTAGTCAGTTGGTGCAAGGTCTGGCGAATACAGTAGATGACAGAGAGTTTCCAAGTCCAGCCTCTGTAGTTTGAGCAGCATTGTTTGTGCAACATGTAGTTGAGCATTGTCTTGCAAGAGGATTGGCCTGTCTCTGTTGACCAATCTCAGCTGCTTAATCACAAACATCCTCATCATTTTGTCTAATCGGTTGCAGTAGACATCCGCTGTAATCGATAGAGCAGGTTTCATGAAGCTGTAGTGGATAATACCAGCACTGGATCACCAAATAGACACCAATAGCTTTTTATGGTGAATATTTCGTTTTGGGTGGTGTTCCAGCACTTCATCTTTATCCAACCATTGTGCTGAAAGCTTGCGATTGTCAAAAAGAATCCATTTTTCATCACATGTAACAATATGGTATAGAAATGGTTCATTTTTATGTCATGACAGCAAAAAAAGGCAAGGTTCCAGACAATTTCTCTTCTGATGCTCACTGAATTCATGCGGAACGCATCTATCCAGCTTCTTTACCTTGTCGATTTGTTTCAAATGGTCCAATATTGTTGGAATAGTAACATCAAACCTTGCTGCTAATTCACATGTAGGTTGGGATGGATTCGCTTGCATTACAGCTTTCAGCTCATCATTATCCACTTTGGTCACAGGTCAGCCACATGGCTCATTTTCAAGATTAAAATCATGAGAATGGAACTTCTCAAACCATCGACGTACTATGCATTCATTAGCCACATCCTTCCCAAACACTTTGTTGATGTTTGGAGCTGTCTGTGCTATATTCACTCCACAACAGAATTCATATTCGAAAATAACATAAATTTTTGACTTATCCATGGTTTCACAAAAATTATACTAAAAAAAAATTTCAAAGGTATCACAAGCCAAATTGTGTGTCTGAAAGACTGAGGATGTACCTTCACAATAAAAATAAAAGAAGTGTCAAAATGAAATGTAAGAGATATCAAAGGTCGAACAGTACTTAAGGAAATCAGACATTTTGTACTTAACCTAATATTATTAAAGTACTACATTATTAAATTATGAATGGGGTAGATGGAAAAAAACCAGCATATGAGATAACATCATGAATAATTTTTAGAATAATCTAAGCATGTGCAAAAATGTTGGCCCAAACTATTTCTATCACTCCTCCCTCTTTGCCTCAGTCTTCCTTGTCTACTGACAGCACCAAATCTCAAACCTTCACTGGCCTTTCTATCTTACTTTTTACTACCCTTCACTCACTCAAAGCCCAGAGTCAAGACTCGAAATGACCTTCTAGCTTTTTCTCCTCTTATCCCTTTCACTGACCTTGCACTCCAGTCTGTCTTGCCCTCGCATTTCCTTAGTGTCCCTATGTTTTTTGCTCCTACAACTTTGCTCATATTTTATCCCCCAACGACTTCCAGAATGCTTTCCCCCTTTGTGCAGTTATCAATTTATTGCCTCTCCATTCCAAATTCATCCTCCGTTGGCTTCTCTGGGAAAATGGATCTGGGCCTTTAAAATATTTTGCCTTTACCAGCAGACATAATGTTAAGCTCTGTCAGTAGAGTACACTGGAGAGACTTTGCAGGAGGGAGTTTTCTCAGAAGGTTTCTGGAGCTTATATTCCCCCCGCCCACTGTTCTGCTGCTATGAGATTTCTTTATTGTAGTGATTTACAACTGGAGATGATTTTCCCCCCAGAGGACATGTAGTAATATCTGGAGCTATTTTTCATTGTTACAACTTCGGAGAACCACTGGCATAGAGTGACTAGAGGCAGAGGTTGCTGCTAAGCATCCTACAATGGCCAGGACAGGCCCCCACGACAAATAATTATCCATCCCCAAAGGTCAATAATGCCAAGGTTTAGAAACACTCCTCTAGTGCTAAGTGCCTACAGGGTATAGCTGTCTCCAGCATTTGGCTAGCTGCTGCATGCTTTCTTTCTCCAGCTTTCTACTCAGGCGGCAGCAACATTGCAGCCAGGAGCCCCAGACCAAATGGCTACACCCTATACCCTCTCCTCAGCCTACACGCACATACCAGGCTAGCCAGCCAATTGGCCTTTCTCCCACACAGCAGCCTGGAACTTGCCCCAGGCTGTTCACAGGAATGCTCTAGATTGCTGCATATGGAGGCCTCTCCAACTTCCAATTCCAGCAAGTACCTGAAGTGGTGCTCCAACTCCCTCTGTACTCACCTACCAGCCTCAACTCACCTGCAGCCCAAGGGTTGTTACTGGGACCCTCCCAACACAGACACTATGTGCTCCACAGTGTTAAAATAATCATTTAAGTTACAGTGTGGTTTCTGTCTCCTAATTTGATGCAAACTGATATAACCCTCATGTATCTTATCTTATGCAAGTTTTGTCTATAAATCTTTCCCACCTGAGAACTCGGCTCAAATTGTACTTCCTACATGAAGCCTTCCTTGAGCACCCCAAGTAAATAAAGGAAATTAGCTCTTCTTCTAAACTCATAGCACCTGTCTTTATCATAAGGCAGCAGTGGTAAAGGTAGCCAGCTAAACTTTACCAGGCAAAAGTCGATATTTGTGTCACACCACATTCTCCCACGGCACCACAGTCAAGAAATTCACTGCAAGCACAATCTGTTCCTCCCCAGATCGAACATCTTAAGGCAATGCAATGCTGGCTAGGATGTACTAAAATGTCAAATTCCACACATTGATGGTAATAATGAAAATGGTCTTTGGAAAGCAATCTGGCAGCATGGGTCAATTATCGACAAAAGGCATAAACATTGATTCAGTCATTTTGGAGAATCAATTCTAAGAAAAA
>NW_012149841.1:2699604-2701786 GCF_000956105.1 Propithecus coquereli | reverse complement strand
CTGAAAAGAATCTTATGTATTTATAAATGGAGTTATAAATGCATCTTATTCAGCTTCAGCATCCAAATAATGTCTGCATTTTATTTTGTCTACTTAGAAAGAATTTTGCTTTATTCATGTAAGAACTGCAAATAATAAAAGTTTTTTAAAAGCTTATATTGCAGTGTCCAGATAGTCTTCAATTAAACTACATTAAACTTAAAAAAAGGTAGTAAGTTTCTTTCAAAGTTAAAGCACTAACAATATCTAATAATAACTTGTATTATTTATCACACACATAAGGTGAATAAGAAGAGCCTAAAACTTCCCCACATGTCAAAAACTTTATACATAATATTATTAAATGTGGACAACTTTGTGCACTGTGCACCTACGACACAGCAGAGCATATACTTTGCATGTGTCTGATCCTTGACTGGCAATTAATTGGTGCTATTCCTGGTATCACACCACTTCTAAAATATTTGGTGACTGGCCAAGTGCAGATTTAATTTTTAAAGGCCTAGGGAGAGTCCACAATGAGTAATTGATATCAAAACATAAGAAAAACAAATATATAAACAAAAATGTCAACATTAGATTTATTTCAAGTCTTTTTTTATTACATTGTTCTAGCAACAAACATTAACATACTGGTGATCTGTATACATTAAATGGGTAGTTTGAAATGTACATTAGAATTAAGTTTCAATTTGCTTTAGCAATGACAGATTAGCTTGTTTCCAAATAATTTTCCATAGAGAACAACTAGAAAAGCCAGATAAACTATTTTTCTTTTTTTTTGAGACAGAGTGTCACTCTCTTGCCTGGGGTGAGTGCCGTGGCGTCAGCCTAGTTCACAGCAACCTCAAACTCCTGGGCTAAAGCGATCCTCCTGCCTCAGCCTCCCAGGTAGCTGGGACTACAGGCATGTGCCACCATGCCCGGCTAATTTTTTTTTTTTTCTATTTTTAGTTGTTTAGCCAATTTCTTTCTATTTTTTAGTAGAGACGGGGTCTCGCTCTTGCTCAGGCTGGTCTCGAACTCCTGAGCTCAGAACGATCCGCCCGCCTCGGCCTCCCAGAGTGCTAGGATTACAGGCGTGAGCTATCATGCCCGGCCTAAAAGAATCTGTTTAAAAAGTCAGTAACTACTAAAATAATTGTACAAGAATGGTTAACAGAAGTTAATAAAAGAGGAAATAAAAACATAATTAATATAAAAATGAGCAGAAAGCAGAGAAGGAATAGAGAATAGAAAATATGACATATCAAAATGTATGGAATATAGATAGATAGGAATGTAGCAAAATTTAAAGTTCTGAAATGTATATATTAGGAAAAAAGGCTGGGAATAAAGGATTTAACCATTTAGCTTAAGAAATTAGAAAAACATATGAAGATATATAAAGAAAATAGAAAAAAGATAATAATAAAGAGTAGAAATTAATGGTATAGGATGAAAAATTTATATTAGAGAATACCGCTAAAAGTTTGCTCTTTGAAAAAAACCTATAAATAAGTAACCCCCTGAAAAGACTCATCAAGGAAAGAGAGGGCACAAACAACTAATATTAGAGGTGAAAAAAGGACATCACTCCAGATTCTACAGACATCAAAAAATGATAAAAGAATAATATAAAGTAATTTATGTCAAGAAATTTGACATGGGCAAATTCTAAGAAAAACAGATACAAAAAGAGTAGAAGAATCTTAATAGAACTATACCTATTAAAGACACTGAATTCATAATTTCTGTCCAGATGAAAGAGTCAACATTTAGGGAAGAAATAATACCAATCTTACAATAGAGTTGTCCAGAGAATAGAAAAATAGGGGACCACTTCCCAACTTTATTAAGCCAGCAAACCTTGATATCAGTAACTGACAAAGATATCATAAGAAAGGAAAATTACAGGCCAATCTCTCTCATGAACATAGATGCTAAAAGTCTATTCAAAATATTAGCAGACCAAGTGATATAGAAAATGGTAATACATAACAACGAAACTATGTGCATACCAGAAATGAAAGGTTGTTTAAATATTCAAAATTTAATCAATTTAAGTTATGACATTAACAGAATAAAGGAGAAAAATCATATAATAATCTCAATTGATACAGAAAATGTATTTGATAAAATCCAATACTCATTAAAAAAACTCCTAAAAAAGAGAAACTGAGGAATCTTCTTTTATGAAATA
>NW_012149841.1:2693423-2699168 GCF_000956105.1 Propithecus coquereli | reverse complement strand
AAATAAAAATTTTAAAAAGATAACCCTTATAACAGCATTAAAAAAATCAAATACTTAGGAACAAATATAACAAACAATGTGCAAGACATTTACACAGAAAGCTATATAGTTTGCTGGATATTACTGAGAAAAATTAAATAATGAAGGGACAAACCATATTGATGAGCTGGAAGATTCATTAATATAAAGTAAACTCCAACTTAGATTTTGTAAAATTCCAATCAAAATCAACTGGTTTCCTTCCCCTTTCCGTTCCCCTCTTCCTTCTTCTTTCTCTCTCTCTCTTTTACGGAAACTGGAAAGCTAATTCTAAAATGTATAAAGAAATGTAAAGCGTCAAGAAAGGCCAAGATAATTTTGAAGAACAACCACAATTTGGAGGACTTTACCCTATATCTAGACTTAAGAAAAATACACAATTACTAAGCACAAAGACAGACAAATAAAACAGTGGAAAAGAACAGCAAATCCAGAAACAAATCCAAACATACATGCACATGATTTAGGACAATGGTGTCCCTTCAGAAAAGTAAGGAAAAGGTCCTTCAAATAAGTGATACTGGATCAACTGGATACTCCTATCTCACACCATACACAAACTACAATACTAGGTATCCTGTAGATTTTAATAAGAAAAGTGAACAACAAAGCTTCCAAAGGATAACATCAGAACATACCTTTATGAGGTAAGGATGGCCAAAGGTTACTTAAACAAGTTATAATATGCTTTAATCATAAAGGAAAAGATTTTTAAATTGCATCCATTAGGATAAAGAACTTATATTCAGCAAAAGACAGAGAGTGAAAAGGCAAGTCACAGAGTGGGAGAACATTATACATATATACACATACACACATACATATATGTATAGTATATGTATATATCTATGCATAGCATTCTGGATACAGGCTTTTTGGGAAATATATATACAGATACACAGGAAATATATAAATATAAATCCTATATATATATATATACACACATATTTTTCCCACAATCAGGCACAATATCCAGCATATATAAAGAACTTATACAAATCAGTAAGAGACAACCCAATACTAAGGTGGGAAAAATACTTGAACAGGCACTTCACAGAAGAGAATATCAGATGGCCAATAAATATAAGGGATTTCTAGAAGAATCAAAGAATACTGATATACAAACTATAAAGAAAATATTGGTCAGGGAGAAGACCGATTTGCTGGATATGCCCAGTACTGGAGTTGTCCTCCTCCAGACTATGAAGGCCTTGAATGCCAAGCTAACAAATTAGGAAACCAGTAAGTCCAAAAAAAGGTCTTTCAGGGAATATGTATTACAAGATAATAGTTATTGGACTTAAAACAATAAAGTGTTCTCAGGATATATTGAGAGTTGCAGTTATTCTTGTTATACAATGTACTACCCCACAACTTAGTGGCTTAAGACAACCATTTTATTATGGTCACAGATTCTGTGGGTCAAGAATTCAGAAAGGGCACAGCAAGGATAACCTGTCTCTCATCCAAAGTTTGGGGCCTTAGCTATTATTATGTTTGGTGACTGATGCTGCCATCACATAGACCGGCCTACCTACATCCGGTTTCTCCACATGGGCTATTTTAGGCTCCTTCACAGCATGGCAGCTGGGTTTCAAGGGCAACTGTCTGAAGAAGACCAGATTGAAGCTGCATCACCTTTTATGACCTACCCTCAAAAGTCACACAGCCATCACTTCCCTGTTAGCCACAAGCCTACCCATATTCAAAGAGAGCAAAATGGACTCCTTCAGTAGAAGTGTCAAAGTCATATTGTACAAAAAACATATGGTACAGGAGTTATTATTGTGGTAATCTTTGGAAAGCACAATCTGCCAAATTAGGTTAAACAAAGATGCATTAAGTTTTAGTTCTACAAAACTTTTCAAAGTATACTGAACTTAGAAGCCTGAAGAGGGAGACATAGTATACAACCTTTGAAAAACTGATTTTGCTCTCACCACACAAAGAAGAGATCATGTGAGCACAAGCAAAATGGTGGCTTCTCTACAAGCTAAGAGAAGAGGCTTCAGAATGAAACCAACCTTGTTGGCACTTTGGTCTTGGACTTCCCAGCCTCCAAAACTGTGAGAAATACATTTCTGTTAAGCAAAAAAAAACAAAAACAAAAAAACAAAAAAACCCCCAAAACCCTGATTTGACCACATTTCATTGAGGGTGATCCTACTAACCTCTCCCATTAATAGCTCACCTTCCTTCTCCCAGAACAGTTTGGGAAAATGGAGGCACAGGAAATCTGGTGGTTTTTAAAAGGGAGAGAGACTTGATTAAAGTAGTTCTTTCAAGAAGATTGTGGAGGACAGAAAAAATATAAGACTACACTAGAGTTTAGAAGGTATGAAAATAATCTAAACAAGAAATGAGGGCAAGAGTGGGAATGAGAAAAGAGTGAATGAATCTAAAGTCTTGGTAAAAATTCCATATGGCCAGGGAAAGTGACAGAGATGACTTAGATTTTAATACCAAAGATGAGGGGAATGGAAGTACTACCCACATACCGGGGGAAATATAAGCAGAGGAGAAGTCAGTTGGAGGAAAGAAAGGTGAGTTTAGTTATAAGTACACAAAGTTTCGAGAAAATAAGGAACAAGGGCAGCAGACAGTGGGAAACCACAGAACTAAAGCTCCAGAAAGGACAAAGTAGAAATATGGTTTATCTAGTGGCTTCTTGAAGAGTTCCTCTATCTTGGCTTCTATGACACCTCCCAGGCCTAGTTGAAAACGTTTTCCTCCCATCCCCTGATCCCAAAGGTTCTGCCGTGGGGTCCCTTCTCTATGTGCTCTCCTTTGGAGGTTATATCCACTTTGAGAATTAGCCATGTAGAAGAATTCTTCTCTCTATTTCTCAAGTACCTACCCATTTTCCAACTACTGAGCATCTTGATCTGGATGTCTTACTGATGTGTCGAACTTTACATGGCAAACATCAAAATCATCATGTTTCAAAAATCAAACCCTACAAACCCCTACATCCTGACTTCCCTGTTGCCACATGTAGCACTACTATTCTCCCAGTCACTCTAACTCAAAAGCTTCTTTGACAACTCCTACTGTATTTGGGGGACAATATCCATAGGCAAGGAAAAAAGAAGTGAGCAAAAGAATAAAAAGGAACAATTAGAAACGGGCATGAACTAAGATATGTAAAGTCATATAAGCCAGAGGGGAGTGTTTCAAGAAAGCTGAGGGATGGTAATGAAATTTTTAAAATAGATAACGTCAATGAGTCTAAGAACTGTGGCAAAATAGCAAGAACATTTTAGAGTACTTTCTGTAAGACAGGTACCATCCTAAGCACTTTACAGATGTTAAATAATTTAATCCTGAAGGCAATCCTATGAGACAGATGGTATTATTTCCTCCTCCCACCCCAGGAAAACGTATGAGGAGAAAGTTGATTGAAAGACATTAAGCAACTTGCCTAAAGTCACAGAACTAGTAAGCTGGAAAATGGTAAAGCCAGAATTTGAACCCGGAAAAGTCTGAATGACTCCAGAGTTCATGCTCTTTATTTAAAAATTTTATTTATGTACACACATATAATTTTACTTATATGGATAAATGAGATATAACATATGCTGGGATTTTTTTAAATGGTCAGGTTTTTTTTTAGTTTTTTGCATCATGCCTCCACTCTACCTCTCCTCATCTCCATCCATATCACTCCAAACCTACGCTATTAACTTAGTATTAAGTCTTCCATATCCTTCTATAATCATATTCAAATATATATAAGCATTTATATTTTTCACAAATACGAGTTGTCACTGTTTGATGAATAGGAGCATATTATACACATTTCTATGTACTTTGCTTTCATACTGAACAACACATGGAAATCCTGCCAAATCAAAGTGTGTAACTCTAACTTATTTTTTAATGGTTCCATAACATAGATGTATAATTTATATATGACCATCTCTCTGTTGACACTCAATTAGTTTCCAGTTTCTTTAGAACAATGCTGCAATAAGTACCCTTAAATTCCCATGTTCTAGCATGTATCTGTATGTACTAGTGCTTTTGTTTTTATAGGCCAAATTCTCAATAGGGTTGAATTTTAATAGGTGTTGCCAGATTACTTTCCAAAAAAGAATAAGAATTATATTTCCTCTAGCAATTTAGGAAGGTATCTTTTCCTCTATAACCCCATTATCACCAAGTGGTACCATTGTTTATAATTCTTGAAGTCTTTGGGTATAAAATATCTCACTCTTTAATTTGCATTTCTTTGACTACTAGTGTGTTTGAACGTCTTTTCATATTTGTTAGTGTTTTGGACTTTCTTTTCTGTGAATTGTCTATTCATATTGTTTGCCCAGGTTCCAAGTGAGTTATGGTTTTCTTATCAGTTTGTAAGAAAACTTTGCATAATGCATACATTAACCCTTTTCTGGGTTCCTATATTTTACATCTGCCTTTCTAGATGTTCACTTTAATTTTTACATTTAAATAGTTAATCTACTTGTACAAGGATCCAACTATACTTTCTTTCAGATGGAGAGCTACTTGTGCTAGAAACCATCTTTTCTCCCACTAAATGAAAATACATTCTTTTTCACGTATTAACTTTTCAGATTTACTGGGAAAAAGCTTCTTAATCACAATGCTACACTGTTAGTGAACCTGGCAATTGGGTCCATGGTTCATTTTTAACTATATGGAAGAGGAGGAATGAAATGGATAAACCCTAGAAGTCAGTATTACCTAAATCTCAAGTCTGGTCACTGAAAGTTATCTGTCCTATTTAAAATCATCAGAATTATTCAAGGGAAAAAAGGGGAATGGAAAGGAGCTTTTTAAATCTGAAACTATTTCACAAAACTCCTTTAAAAGTTTTAATGAATATATATAAATTTTTTATTTCATTTTTGATTCCTGGTTCTTTTTTTCCTAGAGTCTCAAAATTTTCACTCTACCTACTAGTGAGCTACTACAGACAATTTTCAATTTACCAAGGTCTAAATACTCTTCTTAATTTCCTTGCCCATTTCCCTTTTATTAGGGTCTCTAACAAGGAATTACCTGCAACAAGAAAGGAGAGAAAATTTCCGTCTGTTTATTCTGCATCTGCTAATTACAAAGATAACTTTGCAGAGGTTTAAAATCTTGAGTAACATGATTAGTTTACATATATAAATCATCTAAAACTGTCATTAATTGCCCCCAGAATTGCACAGATATGTATAATAGCTCTCCTTGAAGAATAAAATGCTTTAAACAATAAGAACCAAATATAATTATAAAGCTGAAAAAATAATAATTGAAACAAAAAACCTGCTGGGTGGGATTAATAGTAGAATAGAATAGACAGAGAACAGGATCAATGAACTCGAAGAATAGAACAATAGAAATTATTCAATCTGAACAACAGAGGAAAACAGATGAAAAAAAGTGAACAGGGCCTCAGGGACTTATAGGACAATAACAAATGCTCTAATATTTATACAGTCAGAGTTCCAGAGGAAGAAGAGAAAATGTGGAGCAGAAAAAAATTTTAAAGAAATAATAGCTGAAAACTTCTGAAATTTACAAAAGACATAAATCTAGAGTCAAGAAGCTGAGAAAATCTCAAGTAGGAAATCCAAAGAAATATAAGAAAAATCATAATCAAACTTCAGAAAACTAAAAACAAAGAAAAAAATCTTAAAAGCAGCCAGAGAGAAATCACATTACCTATAAGGGGAACAGGAATTTAAATGTCAG
>NW_012149841.1:2687819-2688761 GCF_000956105.1 Propithecus coquereli | reverse complement strand
TTTTTAATCCCCACAGAAATCCAAGGAAGTCAGTATTAACATAGGACCATAGAGTCTAGAAACATAAATACATATAATAAATGATTGATTACATTACAGTGATGTTAGGATACATCCTTGGTGTTGTCCCTCATTACTAATGTACAGTTCAATTTGTGTGTGCAGAATTCCAATGAGTGTGGTTCACTAATGCAGCATTTCTTTCAATCCTTGCATATACATCTGTGGTGCATTGCTTCAAGCAATTTATATCTCAGATTTCGTTAACGCCTGTACCAGAAAAATTAGCCAAGGGGGTTCAATCTTTTTTTTTTTTTAGTCTGTCTTTCCAGACCTTATGGTCACCCAGTATTATTATCTTCATTTTATCCATAGTGTAAAATGAGGCACAGAGAAATTAACTTGCCCATGGTACTTTGGCAGAGCTAGACTCTACCCCACTTCCCCTCTCCACCCCCACCTCCACGGACTAACTCCAACACATAATGCAAGATTTATTTTCAAATGGCTTTTCCTGATGCCTCAGGTGTGGTGGGGTGTCCTCCATTATACGCCCGTATCACCATTTGCATTCTTCTATCAGGAGGCTCATTTGTCTTTTTCCAGTACCAGACTGTGAAATCCTGGAGGACGAATACCACTTCCTTCTCTCATCTTTGTATTCCCTACGTATAGAATACGGTCTGATACATGGTAAACATGCTGTAAATCTATGTATAAATGACTCCACTCAAGTAGTGGAGTGGAGTGCCCTGTGAAGCACACAGAATCCATTTCGCACATGTTCCAGGTAAAACTGCCTTGTGGACCTTTTGTGTGTATATCTTCCTTTCTACATTGGTTTCCAGTTCCCAATAAGACAGGAATTGCCCTAAAAATTGTGTTCTATATGAATCCTTAAATAAGGATTGTTAAAATTCTTTCATATGTGTTCATCACAGC
>NW_012149841.1:2684051-2687769 GCF_000956105.1 Propithecus coquereli | reverse complement strand
AAACTCCTGGGCTCAAGCAATCCTGCTGCCTCAGCCTCCCGAGTAGCTGGGACTACAGGCATGCACCACCATGCCCGGCTAATTTTTTCTCTCTCTATATATTTTTAGTTGTCCATATCATTTCTTTCTATGTTTTAGTAGAGACAGGGGTCTCGCTCTTGCTCACACTGGTCTCAAACTCCTGACCTTGAGCGATCCACCCGCCTCGGCCTCCCAGAGTGTTAGGATTACAGGCATGAGCCACCGCGCCCGACCTGGAATAGTTGTTTTTTAAGACTCAAATATAAATACTGTATACAAGAAATTCACTTCAAACATAATGACATTGGTAAGTTCAAAATAAAAGGATAGAAATGATATATCATGCAAACATTTTTTTTAAAGTAGGGATGGCTATAATACCATCAGATAAAGTAGACTGCAGAGCAAAGAAAATTACAGAACAAATGTAAAAGGATTAATTCATTAAGAAAACATCCTAAACATATATGCATCAAATAGATATTCAAAATATATGAAACCAAAAACAAGAGAGCTAAAAGGAGAAACAGAAAAATTCATAATTTTGTTGGGACTCTCAGCAACAAAAAGAACTACCAGACAGACAATCAACAAGGTACAGAAGAACAGAACACCACGATCAACTAATAGGATGTAATCAACAAGTATAAAATACTGTATCCAACAACAGCAGAAGACACATTCTTTTCAAGTATCCATGGAACATTTGTCAAGACTATACCATATTCTCATCATAAAACAAACTCAAATTTAAAAGAATTAAAAAATCATATTGTTTTACAGTCAACATATAATATAGATTCATAAACAAAATCATTTTTAGTCTGCTGTAACTATTAAATTTATATCCATCCTATCTTTCTCCTGAATAACATGTTGGAGCAAGTAACTGTTTTCTATATCCTGATTTGGTGATCCTACTGCCATTTGCAACAAAACCACCCTTTTCCATAGTAGTTTTTTTCATTTGTAAAGTACATTCTCATCCTTTCTCCTCTGACCTTGGCAAGGTCTTCAATGTAGGCAGTCCAATTAATAGAATGAGAAATAGAAGGTCAAAGATTTTTATATTCTTTTTTTCAAGGTAAAAAGAATTTAAATGGCAAAATCAGTTCTATAGTCTTCTGACTCCTATTCCATCTTTTTTTCCAGTCACGTATTACTTTGAAATTTCATGGAACACTAAAAAATCCAAAGAATGAATTGCAAAATAGTGTAGGAGCAAGTCCACACAGAAATGAGTATGTGTTACATGAAGAGTCTTTGTTCCTGTTTAAGTGGTCACAAGATCAGCAACTTTGCAATTTTTCTGCAACTTTTACAATTCCTCTACTTTTGCTATTTGGGTATTTGCTACTTGAATGACTGCATACTAACCCCAGTGAGATTCTTCTCAAACCTGTGCAACTGGGTCAGAAAATAGAGCTTATATGATGAACAGAAAATCCATCACTACTGCAGAGAGAATATAAAAACTAAAGCACATATTACACTCATGATGAACTTCCTGACTTATCTTTATTTGAAAAAGGCAAAAGTTTTTTTTTGACAACTCCTTTGCTGCCTCTAAGTTACCAACTGTTACATAAAACTTTACTGTAATTACAGACACACATAATGTTTCAAATGTGCCAAAATGCAGCTTTCAGCTTCTGGACATCAATTAAAGCCAGGAATTTCACAAATTTGCACAAACTACCCTACTTACATATGTTAAATATCATTAAAAACAACATACTAACTCCCCTTTGGTTAAAGTACACTTAAAGTAGATCTTGGAATTAAGTGCTTAATTCTAAATATTTTATGGTAATACTACAACTGAGAAAATGCTGAAAGCGGCTCAATCTTTTAACAAAGTAATACACCCAGTCTGAAAGCTTTAAGTTATCAAAATGCAAAATATTAAAATATAAAATTTTAGAGGGGCGCCTTGATTGTCCTCTAAAATCCTACATGCTGTCAAGAGAAGCCTTAGAAGGTGTGCGGGCTTTTCACGTTTAGGTGGAAAAATGGGGAAACACCCAATAGAGACATTTCTACTTACAGAAAGAAGTTTTAAAAAAGAAAAATTTGTGAATAAACATGCTGGAGACTTTTGTGGGTTTCTTTAGTCATGGTCTCTTTCTCTACAGGGATTTGCTCTTAGAACTAAAATGACTAAGAACTATGGGTTCAGATGGCGAACCATAAATTCTCCCAGTGTTTGGCACACAGAACACAAGCAAGTATCTATTAAACTACTTGCGAGGGAAGACATTTATAAATAAGTGTCCCACCTTAAAGGTGAATGAAAAGTGGAGAACACTAGATGACTGCTGGAGAACACTAGATGACTGCTGCAAGGTACATTCCAAGCCCGGACTTTGACCCCTCTTAGTCATTTCTTCCCAGACGTCTGCCCAACGTTCTGGATCCTACTCCCCAAGAGGACTGCCATGAGACTCCCCAAAAGTGAGCAGCATTAGCGGTACAGGGGAGCGACTGCTCAGAGGCTCTGAACTTCCAAGCTGTCGCAGCACGGTTATTTCTACGGCTGAGGGCCATGTAGCCAAGGGCAGCAGGGGCTCTGCGCAGAGCCACAGAAAGGAAAGGGCTCCAAATCCCGCGTGCCTGCCCGCCCTCCTTCCTCCGGCACGCATCCAGAGTGCGTAGATCAGCGCCTCACCTGTCTGCCTACAAAGCGGCCGGCTTTCCCTGTGAATCCTGGGAAGGCGCCTCCGGGATCGGAAGTTCCGCCTCCCAGTGACGTCACTACACTGAGCCGCACGCTGCTCTGGGAAGCTGACGTGTTTAGGGTGCGCAGCGCGCTAGAGAATGGGAGATTTCTGACCCAGGCTTGGGACCGGTAGTCAGGATTCAGTGAGACCGCCCAGAGGATACAGGGGTTCTTCTTTCTCTTTCGTTTAAACTTTATCTGCCTCTTATTGTCATTTTTGATATGCGCCCAGCTTCCCTTTTCTTTCATTTGTTCTCCATTTCTCCCTCTTTTTTTCCTCTGCACGCTTTTCCTCTTCCTTCATTATTGGTTGTATCTCTTTCCTTCCGCACATACACAGGAAGTGGGTTCTCAGTTGACCTTGTTTATTAGCATTAGCGTGGCCCGCCTCTGATAATCTGCACTTTAGGAAAATGCTGAAAGTGTCTATTACAGAGGTATATTTTGAACTTACCGCACCCAAACTGGTGTGTTCGTATGTAAATATAATGTAAAATCGGTATATATCTGTCCAAAGATGCACTGGTGCACTATAGTGAATATGACAGTCTTATTGTCAGGGGAAACAGACAAGTAGACTGGCAAGTCATCAATGACTCATTTCAAGTAGAAAAGAAGCCTTGGTCCTTTTGTATTCGACATCTCAGTGATGGGCACCACTATCTGACCAGTTGCTGGAAGTAGACTGGTACCTCTTCACCTCCTCTCTTTGGTTAGTTCTAGTTCCTAAATACAGTAAGTAACATTTAATGAGTTTAGAATAACCACTGGCTATGCTACCAACTTTTCATGAGTGAATTTATTTTTAATCCCCACAGAAATCCAAGGAAGTCAGTATTAACATAGGACCATAGAGTCTAGAAACATAAATACATATAATAAATGATTGATTACATTACAGTGATGTTAGGATACATCCTTGGTGTTGTCCCTCATTACTAATGTACAGTTCAATTTGTGTGTGCAGAATTCCAATGA
>NW_012149841.1:2677833-2682931 GCF_000956105.1 Propithecus coquereli | reverse complement strand
CTAACTGCCTAGTATTCTCCAGCATTGTCCGGCACTCTTTTCTATCTTTTCTTTTTTTCTTTTTGTTTCAGACTCTTAACTGGCACAGAAGACACTCTTTTCTATCTAAACTCTCTCCCTAGGTGTTTGCGTCCAGTCACACAGTTTTAAATACTATGTATAGACAGACAACTCTCAAATCCACATCTTTGGCCCATACCTCTCCCATGAGTTACAGACTTACAGATCAAACAACCTACCCAACATTTCCATTTGAAAGTCAAATAGGCAACGCAAAGTTCACATAGCCCACACAGAGCTATTGATCTCCCCTTCCAAGGGAAGGAATTCATCCTGACCTCAGTACAAAGTGGAAATGAGATCTGTAAAACAGCTGGGAACCCAGGAAGAATTCTGTCTCTATCCCTTGATTTCACTTCTGTCTTGGCATCTGTTTCATCATGCATTTATCCACAGGCTACACAACAGAATATGACTGTTTATGATTCATGCAATTTGTTCTGTAGATTGAGGAGTCATTAGTGCTGTTTAAATAGTTTCTGCTTTCTACCTCCTAGACACATGGTAGGAGGGACTTTCCCTACAGTTAGGTGAAGGGGTTGGGGGTTGGGGGAGGAGGGAATGTGAGCAGTTATGACCAATAAATTGTGAGGAAAAATGGTATGTCACTTCCAGGATGAGCAGATGATTACTTGTGTGAAATCTTCCAAAGCTTCACTTTTTTCTTTTAGCAAAATGATGTCAACCTTAATGGTGGTAGTATCAGTCTCAACAGGTTGTAGCTATCCTTGGGTAGCTGTCACTGTATAGAGTCTAATCTCCACCCTGTGGTAAACACATGTCTTGGTCTGTTTGTGTTGCTATAACAGAATACCTGAGACTGGGTAATTTGTAAAAAAAAGAAGTTTATTTACCTCATGGTTCTGCAGGCTGGGAAGATCAAGGGGCATGGTGCCAGCATCTGCTTGGCTTCTGGTGAGGGCTTTTGTGCTGCATCATAATATGGTGGAGAAGGTCAAATGAATAAGAAGTAGACACATGTGGAGAGGGACCAAACAGGAGAAAGAATGTCCCTTTATAATAACCTTCTCTTGTGAGAACTAGTCCAGTCTCTGAGAGCAAGAATGCACTCATTATCACAACATGGCACCAACTTATTCATGTGGGATCTGCCTATGACCCAAACACCTCCCAATACCAACACATTGGGTATCAAATTTCAATGTCAATTTTTGTGGGGACAAACCATATCTAAACCATAGTAACACATATAATGAAAAAGAAATAAACATTTGTTGTTTAAAGCTTCTGAGATTCTTGCTGTTAACTGCAGTACAACATAGCCTTTCCATAGAGAGACCAGCCACACAGACACTCTTTGATTTTAATTCCAAATACCCAGGGGAGAATTTCTGATAGGCTCAGCTCAGGTCTGGTGTCCAGAAATTGTCCAATCATCAATGGCAAGTGCTTGTGGTCACCTTAACCCTCTGCTGTGAGTAAGGGGATGGTAGTGAGTGGGCAGATATTCCACAAAGATGTCTACTGTAAGTACAAACAGCAATAAAATTAGACCATTTATAGACTGTTTTTAAAACAGTAAATAAAACATTTTTACCTTTTACATAAAAATTCTAGACTTTCATTACTCATTCATTTTATAGTGACTACGTATCACATTCCAAACATTCTTCCAAGCTGAGGACACAAAGGCAACCCAAAAGGAAATGCCCTTGTTCTCACGGACACATAATAAAGAAATTAAAGTAATTAATATACAATGACAGTGCAAGGGGAGGCTGTGTTTGGTCTAAGATGGAAAAACCCATTACCAGGTCTACCACTCCTGGGAGGTGCCTTGGAAGGACACTTCCTAACCACCTCTTTCAGTCTTCACCCAGACCAAGGGACACCTGGCTTTGGGGAAGGTCTCTGGAGTTTGGTCTGGGTCACAACCTGGGGATGCCCACTTTATGGCCAGATAACTAGGTTTCTAGGTTTTGGTCTGACTCAGATCTTGGGGATGCCCAAGATCTGATCAGATCTTAGTCTGACTCAGTCTGGTCATATCTAATAGTCTGAGTCAGGGATGCCCCTCTTGGAATCTCTTCTTTTGATATGTGACCATCTCTGAAAAGTCTTTTCCTTTTCTTTCTCCTGGTTATTGTCATGGGCAACGTTCAATTGGTTGCCCCTAAAGACTCCCCATTAGGATGTCTCCTTAAGAATTTGAAAATTTTGAGACTTACCCACTTCCCACCGAAATGTTTAGTCTTCTATTGCAACACAGCCTGGCCACAATATAAATTGGATGGCCAGGAGGTTTGGCTCAAGAATGGATCTCTTAATCACAATACCATTCTCCATCTAGACCTTCATTGCTGCCAGCTTGGCAAGTGGTCTGAAGTTCCCTGTGTTCAGGCTTTCTTTGAGCTTGCTTGACATCCAGACCTTCTCTCTGCATGCTGCACGTTACTTCTTACCACTACATCTCTCACACCATCTTCCTCTGATCAGGACAATGTTTCCCTTTCAGCTCCCCTTGTTCCCCCTCCATATTGCCTCCATCCTTTGGTGCTATTGTCTAATCCTTTAACTGCACAGTCTTCACTTTCCCCTACTTCCTCCCCTTCTTCTTCCTCTTCTGCTTCTCCACCACTCTTGCCCAGCTGTACTTGTTCTGGCTGGCTGTTCCAAAATCCCTCCCCACCCGTATACCAGTTCTACTTTTGGGAGGTTGCTGGGTCAAAAGACATTAAAAATTACTCAGAGCCAGTATGAAAATCCAGCCCTTTACCTTTCATGACTGTCTGAGGCCATTCACCCCTTTACTAACTTAAATCCTGACACAAGGGAGGAACAATCCATCTTAGCAATGCACTTCATCTTCCAGTCGACCTCTGATATTTGGCTTAAACTCCAAAAACTTGAAAAGGGATCTCAAACTCCATAAGCAGAACTTTTAAACCTGACCTTCAAGGTCTTTAATAACTGAGATGAGGAAAGGAGAGAGGAAAAGAGAGAATGGGACCAGCAACAGGCCCAAGAGCAGAAGGAGGTTTTCCAAATTGTGGCTACTGCTATAGGAGGAGCTTTTCAGAGACCAGAGTTACCCAAGGGCTCAGGCAAGAAGTCACCAGGATTACGTGCTTCTCTGAGAACTAAGCCCTGTTTTGACTATAATCAACTGAGTTACTGGAGTAAGGAATGCCCCAGCAAGCAGGCTCCGTGGGACCAACTCCTTCAGGAATATGCTGATACCCACCTTCCTCAACCCCTTAATTTAAAGAAACCTCAAGATTTACACCCTGGAGACTGGGTTTTACTTAAGGATCTCCCAGGACAAACTGAGCTCCTCCAACCTTTGTGGAAAGGTCCTTTTCAAATAATTCTCACTACACCCACTGCTACCATACTTCTGGGAATTCCATT
The DNA here is from genome assembly GCF_000956105.1 of Propithecus coquereli. Taxonomy (NCBI): domain Eukaryota; kingdom Metazoa; phylum Chordata; class Mammalia; order Primates; family Indriidae; genus Propithecus; species Propithecus coquereli. Next base: position 2,679,499 of record NW_012149841.1, on the reverse strand, counting down.
CTGGATTCATCTTTCCTAACTCAGGCCCACTGATCCTCCAGAGGAACCTACTTCCACTCACCTTGAAATCCCTTAGAATCCACCAGCCTACACCTGCCAGTCCATCACCAATACCAGACTTCGATTCACTCAACAGAAGCCCCCACACCATGATCTTTAATAATAAGCTGTGGTATATATGGCTTCTTGTTGTCCTTGTCCTCCTTATACTTCCACGAATGTCTCCACAACCCAGCTTACATACCAGGCCTGCCCTTTTGGCCCATGCTGGGAACCCTAATAATAACTCTACGTTCTGTATCAGTGCACACAACTGCCCGTTGTTTGCTTAACCACCTGTGGCTTAACTTGTTTTCTTTAAGAGTTTTACAGAAATGAATAGTATTGAGCAGACAGAAAAGGGCGGGTGGTCCTCCTCCACATCTGACAGACCACATTCTGAGAAGTCCAATACAGCCAGCCTAGCAGAGAAGAAAAAAAAACAAAAAACCACAAACTGCCTCCTGTTATCATTTTGCAACAATAACCGCTCTATCCTTTATCCCAATAAAAAGCCCAAACCCCTCATCCTTGGGGCTGGCATTCCATCTTTCTTTCATGTTGTGCCCTTTCTTCCCTTGGAAAGTAAAATAAATTCCTTGCTTCAAAACCTATCCTAATCTTTGTGCTGAGAATTCTTTCTCATCCTGAGCTATGAGCCCACCTCGTTAACAATTGTATTGTTTTAACTTTACATATTTCAGCATGAATCTCTAACAGATAAGGATGTTTTAGAAAAGAACAATAATACCATTATCACATCTTGCAAAAGTAACAATAACTTCTTAATATCTTCTAATATTAAATACACATTCAATTCATCAAAAATGGATTTGGCTAACTGCATTCTCATGAGTCTAATCTGGGCTTCTAAGGCAATAGTAAGTCTTTCCATTTTACTATTGGAGTACCTTAATATTATCATTTAATTTCATTGTAGAATCTCTGATGGGCTGTTTTAGACAGCATAGCGCAGACAAAATTGAAAATGGAAGACAGAATGGGCAATAAAATTTCAGCCTTGAGCATAGCATGGCCTTGGTTTTATGAAATAAAAGTATTCTTCTGAACCAGTAAATAGCCTCTGGGGCGACGGCCCCCTTGCCCATCATAGGTTCTTGAAGGATATCCAAAGAACAGTTATCAGTGTAATAGCCTGCAGGACTCTCCTAAAGGGTCTATCTCTTGAGGGATATAGCCCATAGGCTAATAAAAATGAAAACCAAAATCAACAAACTGGAATATATTTCCCACTCCCAATGTTTCTTTCCATGGTGAAGAATCTCAATTAGTGTGACATTCCTCACCTCTCTCAATCCTTTCCTCACTCTGCCCCAGGGAAAGTGGAGTGAGTTATAAAGTTTGGAAGAATAAATTATGAATGCTTAAATCATCTGTTTTCTTCTTGGAGTTAGCTTCCCATGGGAAGTAGAAGTCTTCGCTCTTCCATGATATGAGAATAACCTGGGAAATTCTCCATCCCATAGAAAATTTCCTGCCACTGGGTGTGTAAGTCTGTCCAATTCTGGGGTTCACTTGGCAAGCCCTTTTGGCTCTGGTTATGGGCTCTAATATTGTCTTTATCAGAATAAAGATGGCATTTTGGTCTCCAGATGCTTTATTCCTA
>NW_012149841.1:2673864-2676571 GCF_000956105.1 Propithecus coquereli | reverse complement strand
TGATTTGTTTGATGCCAAGTATTTGCTCAAAAAAGTTCCCCTATTACAACTCTAGTCCTTTGAGGAAATCCCATTATTCTGTGCCCATCAGCTTTGGGACATGGCTCTAGAATTCACTAATATGAAAAAAGACACTGCCTCTTCTTGTTTGCAATTTTTAAATTCTGATTTTATTACTCTTTAAAACTAGTGGAAATAACCTATAATCATAGTGACATGATGTATCTTTGTAAATGTTGTCTTTTACGGAGGAGAAAAATAGTTTCTGTTAGGTGTCAGATACACAAACAGTGTTGAGATATGAAGATAATTTTAAAAAATTATTCTAAATAGGGAAAAGAAAATATTCCAACTTTTTCTTGAAAGCATAGTCAAGAAGTCAGGTAATATTTAAAGACTCCAAAGTGAGCATCATATTTTGATACCAGAGACTAAACGTCGCACTTTTGATTTATCAAGTTACTCACACAGTTTTACAAATGCTTTAGCATTTATATCTCATAGGTAGATCTAAGCAAAAGTATATCAAATGCCAAAAATAGTTGAAGAGTGTTTTTTGGTTTAATACCCCCTGCATTATGTTGTCATTATTTTACATGGCAAAACTGGCATAAGTGAAAATTTGGTGAATTGTCTAATTTTGTTCTTATAAACCCCAATTCTTTATTTGTTAGTACAAATTTGAGACTTAATATGCTAATCTCTGAGGAATCAAATATGCGTAGGAAGAAATAATCTGTAGGGAAACTGCAGCTATGGACCATATGATTTGCATTATTAGTACTTTCCATGTAATAATTGTACACATTGTTATCATTAGCAACACTATTTCAATCATGAATATCACCAAGTTCAGAAGAAATCATTTCTGAATTGTCTCTATTAGACCATGATCAAGAGGAAAAAATACAAGACTGAGTTTTCCTTTAGTGTTATATCTGACATTTTTAAATAGACTCATTTTCTGTGGTTTCATGTGACCTATTACATTTGTCACTGGATGGCAAAAAGGCCTGTCTCTCATTAGCACTTCCGCTAGTACTTGAGAAAAATATCCTGGAAGAAAAAAGATTCAATCTTCAACACTCCCACCCCTGGATTTGGGGGCATTTGATTTTTTGAGGATTTCAGCAAATATCGTCTCTAATTTTAGTTGAATGCTCCTTACCATATGATGTTATAAGTTATAACTAACATACTATCCGTCTAGACATATGTTTCCCTTTGATCCTAGAAATGGCTTTTGATTAAAAAATTGGCTCTCCATTATGTTAAGGGTGAAATAGGATTTAAGTGTGGGGGGAAAACTGATCTGAAAAAGACAGAACAAAAGAATAGATCAGAGTTAAATTTGTTACTTTTTTTTATCCATCTCTTAATTTTTCCCTCCTTTCTGTTTAACCAATGTTAAAAGAAAAACTTTAGACAAATTATATTTAACAGACTTTAATTAAGCAAAGAATGACTCACAAATAGGGCAGTCCACTGTTCCCTGCCCCCCAACCAGAATAGGTTCAGCGGGACTGCACACTGGCTTGGTGAGAGAGGGTTTAAGGACAGAGAGAGGAAAGTGACATACAGAAAGTGGAAGTAAGGCACGGAAGTAGCTGGATTGGTTATAGCTCCATGTTCGCCTTAGTTGAGCACAGATTGAGCTGCCTTTGATTGGTCAAAACTCAGTGATTGGTACAAGTAGGTTACAGTCTGTCTACACATCCAGGTAGTTTACTATGTGTGGAGAAACTTTTAGGCTGAACTTAAAATATGTGAGGAGGCAGCTTTAGGCTACACTTAATTCAACACTGAGCTTCCGTATTTACTGTAAGGCTTCTGCAGATCTGGAGTGTGTCCATACTGGGATTGTTTGGTGTGTGTGTGTTGAGATGTAAAAATAAAATCCTAAGCCCCCCAGCTGATTGAATGGACCCCTTCTTGGCCAAGGGGATCCCAGAAAAATCTTAAAACTGAGTTCCTGGATGTCAGGATGCCACCATTAGGCTTTTTTCTCTGAGGGTTAAACAGAAACCAACCCTTTGGAAGGACTTTCTCCACCTCTGATTTCAACCAACCTCGTGACTGCCCCTCCCTTTTTGCAGTTTTGGCCCAACAACTGACCAGCATTCCTTCCTGATAAGAGACCACCGACTCTGGAGTTGTTTTGACCAGTCTGTGGAGGATGCTGTGCACAGAGAGGCTTTGTGCACTCTGCCTCACCTTTTGACATCAGAAGGCTGAAAACTCCACCCTGGGATCATGCTAATGTTGCCATTTTGTGAACATGGGTCCCAGGCAGGGGCATGAAGCTCAGTTGTGTATGAACATGTTTCTCCTTTCATAGATATTCATGACTCCTCCTACAGCTTGTTAAATATGTGTATTCTGCCACCCTGATCAGCATAAATTCCTGTTCTTGCTGGCTGACTGCAGGCTGCAACCCTTTATAAGAAATAAAGCTCTCCTTTCCAATACAAATCTGTCATTCTTCAGTTGACCCTGTGTGTGTGTGTGTGTGTGTGTGTGTGTGTGTGTTGTCTTTGCAAGGAAGCCCCAGTTATTTGTCTTGCTCCTCTGTCCTCTTCTCCCATCGTCAGAGATGTTCTTAGCATCTGTTAGTGACTCTACTGGGGTGGATGAGACAGAATTCTTAGGGATGAGACAGAATTCCTCTTGCACCACTCACTGATAGACATATCCTAGGGTAAGTGTC
>NW_012149841.1:2650396-2673814 GCF_000956105.1 Propithecus coquereli | reverse complement strand
CTTCAACACTCCCACCCCTGGATTTGGGGGCATTTGATTTTTTGAGGATTTCAGCAAATATCGTCTCTAATTTTAGTTGAATGCTCCTTACCATATGATGTTATAAGTTATAACTAACATACTATCCGTCTAGACATATGTTTCCCTTTGATCCTAGAAATGGCTTTTGATTAAAAAATTGGCTCTCCATTATGTTAAGGGTGAAATAGGATTTAAGTGTGGGGGGAAAACTGATCTGAAAAAGACAGAACAAAAGAATAGATCAGAGTTAAATTTGTTACTTTTTTTTATCCATCTCTTAATTTTTCCCTCCTTTCTGTTTAACCAATGTTAAAAGAAAAACTTTAGACAAATTATATTTAACAGACTTTAATTAAGCAAAGAATGACTCACAAATAGGGCAGTCCACTGTTCCCTGCCCCCCAACCAGAATAGGTTCAGCGGGACTGCACACTGGCTTGGTGAGAGAGGGTTTAAGGACAGAGAGAGGAAAGTGACATACAGAAAGTGGAAGTAAGGCACGGAAGTAGCTGGATTGGTTATAGCTCCATGTTCGCCTTAGTTGAGCACAGATTGAGCTGCCTTTGATTGGTCAAAACTCAGTGATTGGTACAAGTAGGTTACAGTCTGTCTACACATCCAGGTAGATTACTATGTGTGGAGAAACTTTTAGGCTGAACTTAAAATATGTGAGGAGGCAGCTTTAGGCTACACTTAATTCAACACTGAGCTTCCGTATTTACTGTAAGGCTTCTGCAGATCTGGAGTGTGTCCATACTGGGATTGTTTGGTGTGTGTGTGTTGAGATGTAAAAATAAAATCCTAAGCCCCCCAGCTGATTGAATGGACCCCTTCTTGGCCAAGGGGATCCCAGAAAAATCTTAAAACTGAGTTCCTGGATGTCAGGATGCCACCATTAGGCTTTTTTCTCTGAGGGTTAAACAGAAACCAACCCTTTGGAAGGACTTTCTCCACCTCTGATTTCAACCAACCTCGTGACTGCCCCTCCCTTTTTGCAGTTTTGGCCCAACAACTGACCAGCATTCCTTCCTGATAAGAGACCACCGACTCTGGAGTTGTTTTGACCAGTCTGTGGAGGATGCTGTGCACAGAGAGGCTTTGTGCACTCTGCCTCACCTTTTGACATCAGAAGGCTGAAAACTCCACCCTGGGATCATGCTAATGTTGCCATTTTGTGAACATGGGTCCCAGGCAGGGGCATGAAGCTCAGTTGTGTATGAACATGTTTCTCCTTTCATAGATATTCATGACTCCTCCTACAGCTTGTTAAATATGTGTATTCTGCCACCCTGATCAGCATAAATTCCTGTTCTTGCTGGCTGACTGCAGGCTGCAACCCTTTATAAGAAATAAAGCTCTCCTTTCCAATACAAATCTGTCATTCTTCAGTTGACCCTGTGTGTGTGTGTGTGTGTGTGTGTGTGTGTGTGTTGTCTTTGCAAGGAAGCCCCAGTTATTTGTCTTGCTCCTCTGTCCTCTTCTCCCATCGTCAGAGATGTTCTTAGCATCTGTTAGTGACTCTACTGGGGTGGATGAGACAGAATTCTTAGGGATGAGACAGAATTCCTCTTGCACCACTCACTGATAGACATATCCTAGGGTAAGTGTCGAAAGATCTTTCAATTGTGAAAATCAGGCTGGGTCACTCTCATGTTTAAAATTGCCAATTGGCTCCCTCTTATCTAGAAGATGAAAGTCACACTCCTCCATCCAGTTTATGAGGACTGCATGATCTGGCCCTAATCTCCCATTCTGCTCTCATCTCCCTACTCCAGGAGTCTAAACTTCCTAGTTTCCCTACAAGATAAATTCTGACTCCTCGGTCTTTACACAGCCTATTTGTAAATGTGGCCTGGGATGTTCTTTGCCAACCAGAAAGGCTAATTACTTTCTTTTGCTTTTTGTTTTGTTTTGTTTTGTTTTAGCTCAAATGTTCCCTTTTTAGTGAAGCCTTTCCTGCCTGCACCAGGCACCCTCTAGTGCTCACACTGTATTTTGTACATACCTGCTGAGGCAACATCCAACATCTACTTTCTCCTTTTTTCCTCATAAAAGATTCCTAAATTTATTTGGAGTGCCAGCATGCCCAATTCTCAACCTTATGGCCAAGCGATCAAACTCTGGCCCATGAAACACAAGCAGATGCTGAATAGGATTTCCAAGAAATCTTCTCAAAAAGAGAACAGGACACCTGTCACTGCCCCTTTTTGTCTTTATCCCCTTTTTTCCTTCCTGCTTCCTGGAATATAGACATACTGGCTGGAGCTCCAGCATCTGTCTTGGACCATGAGACTCCCTTGAGGATGAACACCATATATTAGAGACGGTGGGGCAGAACGATGGAGAAATCCTGAGAAAGGGACTGTGAAGCTGCCATACCAGCCTTGGACTATATACCTCTAAACTTTTTTTTACTTGAGGGATAGATGTTTACTTATTTTGTTTAACCTAAGCTTTCAGTTTTCTCTTACATGCACCAACTCTAATCTTTTTTTTTTTTTTTTTTTTTTTGAGACAGGGTCTCACTCTGTCACTCTGGTGTCATCATAACTCACTGCAACCTCAAATTCCTAGTCTCAAGTGATCCTCCTACCTCAGCCTCCTCAGTAGCTGGGACTAAAGGCACTTGCCATCATGTCTAGCTAATTTCTCTATTCTTTGTAGACACTGGGTCTCACTCACCAACTCTAATCCTGATGAATACATCTGAATTATAGCAATTGCCAAAGTGTACAATATTGGTTTATTTTCTCATACATCTTTTTCACTGTATTATTTCCTTGTAGGAGTCCTGGGGTTGCTATGTTTTGTCCTAGTATAATATAACTGCTATGCTGTGTCCTGCCAGGGCATGACTTTTAAATTGATGAGGCTGGGAGTCACTGGCCCCTTGACTCAGCCTTCCCTCTTGAGTCCTCCCTTACTCTTATGATCCCTGGTTAATTCTTGCTGCTCCCATCATGATGACTTCAGAAGGCCTTTGCATACCCTCAGGCCCAGGATGGACACAGGCCCTCACCTTGGCTCTTCTCAACAATGCTTAGACAAAGCTGAAATACTTGAAATGGAAATACACAGAAAGAGAAGCATGAATCTAGAGTAAATTGATTTATAAATTATGACTCATTCTCACTTTGTGATTCACTAGAGGGTCCCACTCAGTCTAGGACCCATCTGCCTCCAGGGATAAAAATGTATCCTTGAACACCTCTCACCTGGAAGTTTCCATATGGAAATCTAGACTTCTCAAAACTCAGGCTCAGAGAGGGTAGGAAAGGCCTAATTATTTGTTTTATCAACTGAGGTCCATCTTATGGTTGTTCTGGTTTCATCTGAAGACATTGCTTTTTCTCAAGATGATAGACACCAAGAATGACCTTTTGGGAAGCACCCTGAGACAGTAGGTGATGCTTGTGGGTGAGAATCAACCACACCCTATACGACTGAGTCAGTAAATGCTGTAAGGGGCTGTGCAAATGGATCTCTTTGTCAGTAGGTGCTTATCAGAGGAACAGGCACCTGTGTTGTTTTGGGGACCTGTGACTGGCTCTTATCTCTTAGGAGAAGCACTTGGACACCCCAGCTGGTGGGTGGGGCCCTGGAACTTCTGGGTGAGTCCTTATTCTCTGCCACAGTGGAGGTGGGTAGGAGGGTGAGGCTGGGTAGGGCTGGGTTAGATGAGCCTGCCCTCAGGCTCCACAAAAGCTGGTAAGGTAGCTGTCTCAGCAGGGGTCAAAGGTACATTCCTAGGCCACCACGGAGGGGCTGAAGTGGCCCCACCAGCCAGAAAGTCTGCTTGTTTGGGAGGAGCCATCTGAAAGTCACAATCTGGTTGTCAGGAGCGAGTTTCACTCTTTTCCCCCCTTCCCTGCTCTGCAATCTCCTTCCAGCATCTGTCATCAGGCAGGAGCTCCAACTAGCTGAGCTCCCCCTCTCGTGTGATGTTGCTGGGACCACACTGCACTGCACTGCACAGTCTTTTTATTTCTGTCCACACAGGCTCCATCGCCTCCTGAGGTTAGTTAACAAATCTCCCCTCCATGCCCTCAAGCAATAGGATCAAGTCCTGGGGGTAGGGGATCTGGCCTGTGGGCCTGTTCCCAGGTTCCTGAAGATCAATCACTGTGTCAGGGAGAAGCGTGCTGGTCCTGAGTTGCCTATGGGGTACTCAAGTAGGTTTGATGTCCCTCTGCTTTGGTTTGTGCCCTTCTCTGATGCAGCAGCCAGGAAAGCAGCCGTGGGAGGGCCGGTGAACCCGGAGCTCACAGTCTGAGCACCACTTAGTCCACTGCAGGTCTTTAAGAGGAAAGGTTTGAGCCTCACTCTCTGTGGAAGCTCTGGCGTGGTGGGTGCATCAACAGAGGGGAAGCGCAGTTCCTGTGAGCCCAGGCTCAATTGTCTCTCTTGGCAGCCATGGGTGGGATAGTGGAAATGGAGGAAAAGAGTCTGAATGGAAGAAAGCTGGCACTCTCGTTGTCTCTGCCCCTCTCTCCAGAAGGCGTCCTGCCTGGAATATCCAGGCTCTTGGGTCATGCCGATCCCCCTGGACCCACCAGCCCCTCATGGCTCCCGCACTCTGGGCCAGAGTTGGGAAATATTTGTGTGGGAATGAGCAAGACAAAAACTGAGGGGCTCAAGTCCCCTGGGGAGGACAAAGGCGCACGATGGGTGGAGAAGCCATTTGGCACCTGCTGTCTTGGCTCGGGTCTACAGTGATGGGAAGTGAACCCAAGGATGCTGGCAGCCTGGTGCTTTGTCCTCAAGTAGCTTCCAGTTCACTGGCAGCAGCAGCTCGTGGGAGTGGAAGGATTCTCCAGCAGCTCGGGAGCCCACTGACTGCCAGAGATGTGGGGCAGGGAGAAACAGACCTCTCTACCTGCCCTTCTCACTGCACTCCAGGCCTCTTGAGGATTGATCTCTGGTGATATCTTGCTCCTTCTTGTTCTGACCCATGACTTCTTCCCATGAAATTTCTGGTAAGTTCTGGCACTTTTTCCTGGGAATTACAACCAATCTATATTTGTTTGTTTGTTTTTCTCTTTTTCGTCTAAAATTTTTCCTTCTTTCTGAGAGGATCAGGCAGCTGGTGTCTCTGGTCCACCATCTTGTCTCAATCCCTGAAGCATTTGCTCTCCAAGTGCAGCAGCAGCTGGAGTCCGCTAAGGTGCCACTCAGGCCGACAGCGCCATTGGTGTCTCAAATCTGCTCCAGGCTTTTGAAATGTTTGAGGCGTGATGCCTTTGAAATAACAGTGAATCCAGTTTTGTTCCTGGTGTGTCCTGGCCCTTCTCCACCTGGTGAAGTGGGCATTCCCCATCCCCTGCAGCAGGGTAGGAAAGACACTGCAGAAAACAGAAAGAAGACTTGCCTTTGTGTTGGAAACTCTACTTCAGTGAAAGGGGAGGATATCAAATGTCTACTCTATAGATCTGAAAGACTGTATGGTAAGAGAAAACTTGGAGAAGCTTCTTAGGTTGGGGAGGCTGACAGAGAATGGGAGAAGATCCGACTGATGGGGAGAGCTTGGCAGAACTGGAAGGGACCACGGGGAAAGGAAAAGAGATGGCACTGGAGAGCATCTAGTGTCCCACTTGAGCAAGACGCTGAGGTAGTCATGACCCATAGGAGTTAACTTCATAAGGGAGTTAAGACAGTGCCCCTGGGTGTCTAGCTCCTTTTGAGTTTTACCTGGGTTAAAGAGCTATGCTACTTGTTCTAGGGTTTAGCTTCTTAATGGGAAGTTTCCTGGGCAGGGGTCAGGACGCCTCCGTACCCCTCAGCAGTAGCAAGGACTTTCTTTGGGGCTTTTGATTGGCTTCTACCCTGCCTGCTCAGTGTGGGATTCTCACTCACTGTCCTAGGACATTCATAATCCCTCTGAAGTGGAAGGTAGCATCCTGATCTGGAAGATTGGTGGTGAGTGAGAGCACAAGTCTTATGACCTTAGGTTTAGGTTGAACTGAACAGAATCAGCTCAAAATCTCCATCACATCACAGACTGCGGTAGAGCACCCCTTAATGTCTGGTTGTGCTGGCAAGTTGTTAGGGAGTTGCAAATAGGAGTCAGAGTTGTTGTTTTCAGTGACAGAAAGGTCCTAGAAGCAAGGGTTTGAAAGTGACATTGTCATAAGTTGGTGGGGGTCACCTGCGCCCACCCATTGCACTTTATTTGGGCTTCAGCTTTTTCATCTTTAATTCTGCCTTTCCCTTTTTCCATTCTTTAGCCATGGCCCATCAGACTAGAGACCACCCCTGCTTTCTCTTCCCCCATAATACTTACCTGTGGAATGTTACTCATGGGGATTATTAGAAAAAATTGTCCAAGACTTGGAAATGGGCAAAGGAAATGTGCTCTTTTGATTTTCTATCAACCTTCTGTAGGAGTGGACGTTAACTTGTAATGCATGTGATTGCTGTCCATAGCAATGCTAATTAATTTTTTCTGGTAGAGATAAAATTGATTTCTGTAGTGTGTAAAAGAAAAGCCTAAATGTTAATATCTTATTGAGCTTTAGAATATCAGTTTTATATCTATTAGCAAATTGATTTCAACATTACAAAGATATTTCAGATATATGAATTTCATATATAAAATTTTCTCTAAGGGGTCATAACATTAGATGTAAATGGAGAGGAATTTGGCTGATTGCTGCAAGTACTAATTTTTTAAACATGGGACACTCTTTTCAATAAAGTGGCTTTTACCGGTTGAGGCTTAGTACTGTAGGACAAGATGTACTTATAAATCTAACAAGCAATTTGCCCAGAAACATGTGTACAGAAACGCTGGACGTTAGCAAATGTTGATGGAATTAGCTTTATTATGAGATCAGACAAAAACATCACTTCCTTCTTCTAATGATTATGCCTGAGCTGAGTCCTATAAACTATATTAGACTTTTTATTAGAATGGGATAAAGCAAGGGCTATCCAGGATAGAAAAATAGTATAAGGAAAGTATTGGAGGTTATGAGCATGGAAATGATCTAAAGTGAGCAAACATTTTACTGCTTGGGCAGAAAATTCTAAAATGGAGCAGTGGAAGGTAAGGCTGGATAAGTCAAACAGGCCTTTGAAATGTACCGCACAGGAAAGTGGGGAGACAATGGTAATCCTGGAGTAGGGGAGTGGCATTCCAAACATAAATGTCTTAGGAAGAGCAGTAGACATCATGTGTCGGAAGGATTGGATTGGGAGGCGGTCTGCCGGGGGAGGGATATAAACTAAAGACAGTCTTGAGAATATTCTGGATGAAAAGTGAAGAAAGGATATAGGAGATTTTTCAAAGGTTTAGTGACCTTTGGAATAGAAAATGAAAATGAGTGTGATATTGGCTGGGTGCTGTGGCTCACGCCTGTAATCCTAGCACTCTGGGAGGCTGAGGCGGGAGGATGGCTTGAGCTCAGGAGTTTGAGACCAGCCTGAGAAAGAGCAAGACCCCATCTCTACTAAAAACAGAAAAATTAGGCAGGTGTGGTGTTGCTCGCCTGTAGTCCCTGCTACTCGGGAGGCTGAGGCAGGAGGATTGCTTGAGCCCAGGAGTTTAAGGTTGCTGTGAGCTAGGCTGACGCTACTGCCCTCTACCCAGGGTGACAGAGTGAGACTCTGTCTCAAAAAAAAAAGAGTGTGATATTAAAGATGACTTTAAACGTTTTAACCTTAGGAATTTGGAACAACGGATGGGTGATGTCACTGAAAGGGAGGACAGATGAAATTTCTGTTTTCTGAGCCTTTTCAATATAAGGCAGATCTGACAAGATACTCTTATATATTGTATTGTTTTTTTTGCTCTCTCTTTTTAATTTTCAAAGCATTTCCCCTAATTTATGTCATTTGGCAATCACAACAATCAGTGAGGCAGGCATGGGAGGTGTCATCTCACAGCTGTCATTCTTATAGAAGAAGAAACTGAAGCTCAGGGATGATGCAGTGATGAAATGATTTATTTAAACTTCAGGGAGGTGGCCCAACTTACACTGTGCATGTGTGCATGTGCGTGTGTGTGTGTTTATCAAAGAAGTGGGTAAAATATGTACAAGCAGCATAGGAATTCAGAATAGTGGGCGAGTACTCATTAGGGAAAGAGGTGAGAGGGTTCCACATAGAAGGTGATTAAGAAGGGGAAGGGTCTGTGGATATGGTCAATATTCTTCTGCATGTGAGATATGGGTGCCATGGACATCAAATAATTATACATGTAGTGTCCAAGTATCTGAAACTTAACTCTTTAGTGTTAATACAAATTGAAAGTAGGGTCCTTCTAGTAAAAATAGATATATTGTACAATATAATGTATTTTTCACTCTCTATTATTTACTTATTTGGGGCTATTTTCTGGTGTACAGTGTCAGGAACTCTCCTTTCTCTTTAATGAGGGGAAATTCATCTGTTTAAACAAGACGAGGTCTGGGGCCCAGTGTACGGCATGAAGACAGGGAGTGAGAGAGCTGTGGGAAGACCTCTTTGGAAGCAGGACACTCCTCCACCCTCCGTCTGATTCAGAGATGCTCTTGTCATGGCCATCCGTTGTTTGCTACCTTTCAGAAATACTGAGCAGCACTGCACGTTTTCTTCTCCCCGTTCTCTGTAGGCCAGGGAAGTTCTGAGGGAAATGGAAGTACTAATCAAACCTCCCGTCAATTTTCATCTCTAAACACTTTGGTCATTAGAATCCAATCATTAAAGCACATTTTTATCAAGGCTATAACTTGCCCTCCTCCCGTAGTTCATGGAGTCCTGATGGAGATACCCACCACTTGGGCTCATTTCTGTATGGCATGAAAGTGAGTTTTCAACCCTGTTCTGTCATCTAAGTGAATGTTACACCCCCTGGAGTTGTAATTTGCAAAATTGCAAAAGCAGGTTTAATTTGAAAATATGGTACTTGGATTCTTTATGTGATTAGTAAATATTAAGACAATTCAAATACTCCTCAAGATATAAACCCAAACAGAATACTATTCAGGAATACTATTCTCTGTTTAACAGAGACATGAAATTCAAATGATCGTAATAGTTAATTAGAACATTTAAGCAGTCTTTCCAATGCACAAGTGTACTTTATCAGGAGGTTATACACTACTACAGGGTGCCCGCAATGCTTTCTCTTTTTCTAGAGTCGACCAGGCATACACATAGCCCATGCTCATCACACACATGGCTCTTTTATAGCCATAACAGTGCCAGGATTTCACATAGTAGCATTTCTATTTATCAGCAACATTATAGATGAAAACAAAACTCAGATATATGGAAAATCCCTTTCTAGTTCCAGTATATGTTCCTGGATTTGATCCAGCGCAGTTGTTATTTCCGGCACTTGGAACTTTTGAAGTCAACTCTACAGACATTGCTCTGAGTAGGTCTACACATAAGTGCAAAGATTTCATGCAGGCTCTGTCCAAGAAAGGATTAGTTTTCTATCAGCTAATTTTGGGTCTCTTACTATCCAAACTTCACTGTAAGTTCTCTTATCTTCTGGATTTGGTAAACAGTTTTAGATGAGCTGTTGATTAAATGAGAAAGCTGATGGGACATTTCCCAGACAAAACACAATCTCCACTGCCAAAGACACATTTTGAAAAATCATTGTAATTTTTAATGATTAAGTGTGGAAGCCTGAAAACTTAGATTTGTTTAAAAAAAAGAAAAAAAAACTTCCCACAAAATCCTCCTAAAATTCACAATCTATAAAGTGTATTCTTCCTTAATTTCCTTTTTAACTCACTGCCTAGTTTCTAGCTGCTTCCGTGGTTCTCTGTAGCTGGCACTCTGCAGAGTGTTTGCTTAATAAATATTTGTGCACTGAGACTAATCAAACTATAGCAGACAGCATATGAGGACATGTTGGCAAATTTCTTAGATCTGAAATGGTTTAGACCTGTGGTCCCCAACCCCCAGGCCGTGGACAGGTACCAGTCCATGCATGGCCTGTTAGGAACCAGCTACACAGCAGGAGATGAGGGGCAGGCGAGCCAGTGAAGCTTCCTCTGTACTTACAGCTACTCCCCGTTGCTCACCATTCCCTCCCCCATCCTCCGGTCTGTGGAAAAATTGTCTTCCATGAAACTGGTCCCTGGTGCCAAAAAGGTTGGGGACCACTGGCTTAGACTATGGTCTGATACCATATAATTTGTAATTTAAATAGACTTTAATATGGAGCAATAACCATTTAAATCTTTAGTTCTCAGGTGAAAAAGTTATTGTCTTCACAGTTGGCTATAAATATTGTAGGACGCATAGGCAGCAGTGCCAGATTATTATTAAATTAGTTCTAAGAATGTGAAACGTTTGAGGGCCAAAGCTATGGATAATATCAAAGGAAACTAAGTATATCGAAACTACATGATGTCTGATATGAAATATCTATGGAAAATTTGAAACGCCCTTCCTTTGCTCTGGCTCGCCGTGGGTTTTAGATTGCATTCACGGATGTGGTTTCTGTCTGAAACTCACAATAGTCTTATGGGGCAGGCAGCTCAGAAAGTTCCTCTCCCTTTGAGGGGTGATGAATCTGAACCTTGGAAGGGTTAATTGATCTTCTAAGGTTTTCCAGCATTATTGGCAGGTCTTAGACTGAAACATAGACTTCTGAACTCTTCAGTGAGTACTCTTTCCCATTATAACATAGGAAGAAAAGAAAACTTAAAGGATAAGAAGAAAGAAATAGGGAAAAAGAGTTCAATTTCACAGAGTGTTACAAATGATAAGCATGTCGTAAATTTGGTGAACATTGGCATAGTCTTCCTGGGGGAAAATGGCTTGATTTTTTTAAAAAAGTTCAGATATGAGGTGAAAATAAGCTTTGTGGAATAATAAAGCCCTTTGTGGAAGTAAATGGTAACATTGACTCTACTGGTTAATAGGTTGATTTGCACCTCTTTCTAGAAAGAAACTTAGCATATGCTCCCATAGGCAGTGAAATCACCAATCCTTTCAAACTCTGCAGTGAGTTTTCCTAGGGGAGGTACCTCCCTTCCTCCTTCTGCACCAACTAGACTGATGGTAGTGCTCTGGTTAGCCAATGTGGGTTTCTGCTGTGACAGTTGTCAGAATCCAGTTGGAGTCACTGTGTCAACTCCTAACAACAACAACAAAAGCCAGGAGGTTCTGAGGGAAGGCCCTCATGCACCTGTCTATGATAGGAACTATGACACTCTCTGAAGGGTTCTTACGCAGTATGTCTGTAAGCAGAACTTTGCCAAGAACTTTCCGAACTGCGGCTTGCTACTTGAGTCATAAGACCAGGAGACCAATGTACAAAACTCTTGCCTGATAGATACTCTGTCTCCACTAATGAACTGACTCCTGCAATATGCCCCTGGAACCAACATTCTCTTTGTCTTAAAACAACTTGAGTGTACTCCTCCTTTTGCCTTTGAAAGCTTCTCCTTGCCTCAACCTGCTTGAATGTGCCACGGTATGTGTATTCCAGATTGCAATCTTCTCATTCCTGAATAAACTCATTATCTTCAGACAACCTCTCTCTGCTTGTTATTTAGGTTGACACTGCTTACTGGGAAATTTCAGAAATCTCCCCGCCCTGCGCTTTAGTTGTAGACCAGGGGAGAGGAGATGCTGAGAATAAAGGCAGGCACAGATGGGCTGGGAAGGCACACACTTGGCTGTCATCAGTACTTAGGAATTTCCTGATGCAGAACCTGGCCCAGCACCATCATTCACTGTGGGCTAGAAGTTACTTTCCAATGGCCAGACCTAGTAATGTGTTTTTATTCTTGATGCCTTAGAGAATATAACAAGTAGAAGAATTTTCCCAGGGCTACAAATGACAGTCCTTTTCATGGCTGTGCTTCTGTCTGTCACCATCATGCTAGGGCTGTACATCTTGAGCTGTAGAATAAAATTCTTCATTCTTACTATTGGCTCTTAAGAAATTACTCTAGAAATTCAGTCATTCAGTTTCTAGTTCACTTTGGATCTATATGTGCAAAGTACTTACTTTAATAAAAAATCATTTTGGATAGTTAAGACTCTTGAATCTTCATGGGGTGATTAACCCATATTCCAAGATGCAATTTAGGGACTGCATCAGGCCATATGAGTTCTTTGTAAATCCCACTTGAATTTCATAGTGTGCTGGTCTATCTGTGTTAACAAAGTTGTCAAAATTTAAGTTACCTCTATGTTTGTCCAGAGAGAGCTACATTTTAACGACTCTGTCAAAAAAAAAAAAAGTAAGTTACTAGGAATAAAGCCTGGTGAGAGAAGCTATGCCAAGGGGAGGCACTCTTCCTTCAGGTTCCTCAAGGTTAAGAGAGCTGGGGCAGGGGCCAGGGCCGACGTTGATCCACAAAGCAAACTTCTTAGAACACAGAGGGGCTTTAGGAAGTTAAGTATAAACCTAACAATGATTGGAAGAAATTCTATTTGTGACAACTCAAGACTGTAAGTACAAGTTAGCCCAATCTTCTAGCTACTATCTTGAGCAACCTGGCTTTTAAAAACACCCCATAACCCTCATCTCTACCCTCCCTGAATTCTGCTGGTTGCAAATGTATTCATGTACATACACACTTAGGTCTATGCCTTTTCTAATGGTTCAATCCATTTACATCTCAGTCTTCAAGATCTAGCCCTCCTGAGGCTGTTGTGAGGCAGACGAGGATGGAAAGGAGGCACTTTGGCATAAAGCTCCTGGTTCAGACATCTTTCCAAGTTGTATTTCAACGTCCACACTAGCTGCCAGACAGCCTTCCCAAAACACAAATCCAACCATGTCGCACTCATTTAAAATTCTCCTGGGACGCTGCTCAGCTTTATCTCCCACCTTTCAACTCATGCACACTGAGGACCTCTTATGTTTCTACATCGCTGCTTATGTGGCACCTTCTACCTGGACAAACAAAGAAACAAACCTACTGAAACTTCAAGCCTGTTTTCATATCTTTTCTTCTGTGAAGACTTCCCATGGTTTTCCACCTTACCTCTACTTCTAAGACAGAAATAGGCTCACTCTTCTGTGTGTGTCCACAGAACACAGTGCTTACTTGCAGATTACATGGTGATTGTGATACACATGAATGTGTACACACATTTTAACTATATTTTGAGCTTTTTATAGGCTGAGCCATGTCTTCTTCCTATGTTGTATAGTGGTAGTTCTTAGAAAATGATGAATTAATAAATTAAATGAACAAATGCAGCAGTCCCAGAAGAACCACAAGGTTTCTGGTTATCTGAGAGTTCTCTTTATGGAAGAGAATGTTAAGAGTGTCCTGAGTTCAAATAAATTTTATTTTGCCCTGACTCCTGAAGTGGAGATTAAACACAAAAATGTTGAGGGTAGGGAGGAGTCAATGGGAAGAGTCAATGGGTTGCAGACATTGCCAAAACTAAGGTCACCATGAATCTGGACTTTTAAGCTTTGTAAAACTTTGGGCAACATAATTTTATTCTCTTAAAGGAGAAACCACAAGTGAAGGGAGTATCTGGCAGGTAGCTGATGTTCAGCAAAGGTAAGGTCCCACCTCTGTACTTTCCTCTGATGAAGTGTAATCTACATTCTCCTTACACTTACTCATTCCATTACTCAACAAATGTTTATTTGGTATCTGCTCTTTGCCAAGCCTGTGCTAGGCTCTAGAGATACAATGGCAATAATGGTGGGCACAGTGAATTGCCTTCACAAAGCTCCTGTCCAGCTGCAAACACTGACGTTTCCCAAGGATTCCCTCTTGCCTCTGTTCTCTTCTACACATTCTTCCTGGAAGATCTCATTAAATTTTTTGGTTTCATCTATGCTTTCTAAACACTAATCATTTTATCTCTACCCCAGATCTCTCACTCGAACCCTATATTTGTATATCCAATGCCAGTTAGTCATCTCTCCCTAGATATGTCTCAAGCACCTCAAATGCAACATACCCATGGCTTACCCCATTATTTTCCTCCCAATATTCAATTTTGTTTTCTTTATCGTAGTAAATGTCATCATCAGTCACCTATACTCCAAATCCTGGAACCATCAACTTGAATGAATATTTGTTCAGTGCCTCCCTTGGACTTTGTACTGGGAGAATATTTTGATCTATGTTTTTACTCTTTGGCTTTTTCTTCTTCTTTATACCAGTCCTTCACCCCCACTTCTCTATGTCCAACCTGACTTCAATTTGATTAGTGTGATTCCTACAAAATTTCTCCCCATCCCTTCCTCTCCACAGCCAGTGTCTGGATTAAAGTTTTAAATGTCTCCCTTTTACCATTGGGCTATTTTCCTGTCCTCTATGCCTCTATAGCAGTGGTCCCCAACCTTTTTGGCACCAGGGACTGGTTTCATGGAAAACAATTTTTCCAAGGATTACAGTGGGGAGAGAGGGGGATGGTTTTGGGATGATTCAAGCGCATTACATTTATTGTGCAGTCAAACCTCTCTGCCAACGATAATCTGTATTTGCAGCCGCTCCCCAGTGCTAGCATGACGGCCTCAGCTCCACCTTAGATCGTCAGGCATTAGATTCTCATAAGGAACTTGCAACCTAGATCCCTCACATGTGCAGTTTACAGTAGGTTTCGTGCTCCTATGACAATCTAATGCTGTGGCTGATCTGACAGGAAGTGGAGCTTATGCGGTGATGCGAGTGATGGGGAGGAGCTGTAAATGCAGATGAAGCTCACCCTTCCGCTGCTTACTTCCTGCTGTGTGGCCCAGTTCCTAACAGGCCACAGACCATATAGGTCCACTGCCCAGGGGGTTGGGAACCACAGCTCTAGAGTATTTTCTGAAGTCTGATGGCTCCTCTTTCTTACGGAGTAAGTTTCACCCTCAGCTTGCCATCCAGAGTCCTGCATAGTCTGGCTGTGACCCATCAACCTGGCTTTGTTTCCTTCTATGCTCTTCCCCACCCCAGAACTTTGATTTCCAGCAACATTGATTGATTCATTTTTTTAAAAAATAGGCTCCAATCTTTCCTACCATGGTATCTTGCTTGAGGTGTTGATCTCCTTGGAGGGTCTTTCTTCTCTTCTATGCTTTTTGAAATCCTACTCAGCTCCATCCCCTTTCCTTCCAGTTTTCCCATATCTCCTTAGACTGTAGTCATTTCTTCCTTCCCCTACACTTCCAGAGGGCTTTGTTTGTATTGTGGTGGTCACGGCCACCCAAGAGAGCTTTGTATGAAGTGTTAGAGGAGCCAGGTTCTATCTAGAGTCAGTCTGTCTGGTTCTACCTCTGTTTTTAAATAGCACAATATATAATTGATCATAATCCCCAAGATCTTGGATTATTACACCCTAAATCTGTGAACAGAGAATATCCCAAACCAATGAGGCTTTGGGAGATTTGCTGCTTGTCTTAGTTAAAAAGAAAAAAGTTATTTGGAACACATAAATGTCCTGTGGAAACAAAACAAAGCAAAACCTTGTACTAAGTATGGTAGAATTGTTGTGGGCGTTTAAAGGGAAAGGGCAGGGAGTGGTTAGGGAGGGTTAGCTGGAGACAATGATCAAACAAGATGATTATGGCAGCGATAACATCAAGGCAGGTCCCCACATGATTTTCATGCCATGCGAGGGGGCGCATTAGGTAATCGTCCTACTTCGCCCCAGCTGGTATGAAATGAAATAACTTGGCAACAATTACTGTGCACAAATATGATAACGTGAAGGCAAGAACAGATGTAGGTAATGTTAGATCTTTATCTGGAGTTGGATGAGGTTTACTCCAGCGTAAAAATCAACAGACTGAAAAAATATAGAAAGTAGAGCATAACTTGGGCCAAAACAACAACAAAAACTTTGTTTTCTCAGTTATAGTTTACCTCTTGAATTATGTGGATAATCATTCCAAATTTTCATTTCTGGCAAAGCAATGAACATTAAAGTAATACTGACATTTGAAGTCATTCATACAGTGGAAAATAAAACCATCCACTGAACTTGTTGCACCGTCGAAACAAGCAAATGTTTCTCCCCTGAAGGTGTTATTTAGTTATGAGGTCAGGCACTACCTGCTCTGTGCAGTTGTCCCTGCCTCCCCTGCCACCTGCCTGGGTAGTCTTTCCCTTCTCTGGGCTCCCGCAGCCTCATGGACGTGTATCAATTACAGTATTTTCCAGACTGCATCTGATTGTGTTTTTTGTTTTTCCTCTAGACTAAGCATTCCTTAGGAATCTTCAGGCCACTTCTCAAATATTTTTGCATTTTCCCCGCCAATGAAATTCTAAGATTCATTTGCCTTTTTATAATTACCTTTATTTAATGAGGAAAGAAAGCAGAGTGAGAACTTGGAGGAAGAGTGTGAGCTGTTTCAACTGGAGTCCTCTCATGCCAGGAAGGAAAGAGAGGAAATATAAACATCAAACAAATGAGAGTCTGACAGTCCTTTATAGAGGGAAAGCATCTGCCGAGGATCTTTCCTAGGAAGGAAGACACCGACTGGGTGATGCTAGGTTAGGGTTTCACAAGAGAGCTGCTCGGGACTCAGAACTGCATCAAACCACACAGCTGCCAAGGCCAGGAGACTGGAGGGGAAATAAAGCAATGCCTTCCCCAAAGTGGGAACAGGATTCCTCTTCTGGGTCACTGGGCTGGCTGCCTTTTAGTGCAAGCAGAAGAGGGGCTGCACTGGTAAGGAAGAGTCTGAGGGGTACTGCGAGGGTTCTATACTCCTCCACTAGACAAGATGTCTTTACAGAAGAGGCTGCGGGTCCACACCATGCATCCAAAATTCTGATGGTCCTCATCAAGAGTCAGCACACTTTTCCTCTCAGGGGCTAGACAGCAAATATTTTTGGTTTTGCATCGCAATTACTCAACTCTGCCATTGGAGTACAAAAGTGGCCACAGACAATATGTAATCAAATGAGCATGGCTGCGTTTCAATAAAACTTTGTTTATGGACATTGAATTTTGAATATCATGTAATTTTTATGTGTCACAAAATGTTATTCTTCTTTTGATTTTTTCCCCCAAATATTAAAAAATGTGAAACCATTCTTAACTCTTGGACCATATAACAAGAGGCAGTGGGCTGGATTTGGCCATGGCTGCAGTTTGCTGGCCCCTGCTCTGCAGTTTCTCCCCACTGCTTTTAAAGAAAGGCTTCCCTAGAGGTAGTGATCAATGTCATCGGTCCAGTGTTGGGAGAGCAGGTGGAGGTGGGGCAGGGCCAGGAGCCAGACCCACAGTGGCTGCTGATCCTGAAGCCTTCTGAGAGGGATTTGAATGCATTTTGGGTGATCTGATTCACATTGGGGAGGATGAATTGAGAGAGACATAGGCAAGAGACAGAAAGGTGGTTTGTGTGGCTACTAATATGGAGCTGGCCGGGTGACAGGTGGTAAAGTCTGACCTACGTTGAGGCCACACGGATGGGATCAGATTTGAGAGCTACCATTCATCACTGCAAATGCATAAATTATCTGCAGTGCTCTCTTCTGGAGCCTTACTATACAACCTTGTTTCGCAAATGCCTGATGTCTGTCTTTCTTTTGTGTCACCTACAGAATTTACCAGAATGCTGGGCACTTAGGCAGCAGTAATGCTATGGTGCTATCTGGTACATTGCATGTTGGCTTTTTTAAAAAAAAATTGTGGATTATATATATATATGTATAAACATAAAATTTACCATTTAAGGCATTTTAGATGTGCAACTCAGTGGCATTAATTACATTCACAATGTTGCAACCATCACCACTATCTATTTCCTGAATGTTTTCATTATCCCAAACAGAAACTGCATCCATTAAGCTATAACTACCAATTTGCCTTCTCCTCAGCCCCTGGTAACTTTTAATCTACTTCCTGTCTCTATGAATTTGCCTATTCTAGATATTTCATGTAAGTGTAATTGTATAATAGTTGCCCTTTTGTGTCTGGCTAATTTCACTTAGCATAATGTTTTCAAGGTTCATTCATGTTGTAGCAGGTATCAGAACTTCATTTTTTCTTATGGCTGAATAATATCCCATTGTAAGTATAAACTACATTTGTTCATCCATTTATCTATTGATAGACACTTGGGTTGTTTTTACCTTTTAACTGTTGTGAATAATGCTGCTATGGATGTTGGCAAGCAAGTATCTGTTTGAGTCTCTGTTTTCAATTCTTTTGGGGTATATAGCTGTGAGTGGAATTGCTGGATCAACATGACAATTCTGTGTTTGATTTCTTTGAGGAATCACCAAACCATTTTCTGGAGTGGTGGCACCATCTTACATTCCTACCAGAAATGCACAGGGTTCCAACCTCTCCACACCCTGGCAAACGCTAATTTTCTTTTCCCTTTTTTAAAAAAATTATAAACTTCACTTAGTATGTGTGAAGTGGTATCTCACTGTGATTTGGGTTTGCAGTCCCCCAATGACTAATGATGCTGAACATCTTTTCAAATGCTTATTGGCCACTTGTATATCTCCTTTATAGAAATGTTTGTTCAAGTCTTTTGCCGATTTTTAAACTGGAATGTTTGTCCTTTTTTGATAGAGTTGTAGTTTTTTTTTGTTTATTCAGGATATTAACCTCTTATCAGATATATAATTTACAAACATTTTCTCCCATTCTATGTGTTGCCTTTTCACTCTCTTGATAGTGTCTTTTGATGTATCAAGTTTTTAATTTTAATGAAGTCCAAAATTATCTATTTTTCCTTTTGTTGCCTATGTGAGTGTTGGTTTTGATCTTTAGAGTGACTAATTGTAGATGTTAGATAAGAAGGGTGGGTTTTGTGCTGCTGAATATTTAGATGTTTGAGTAACTCTGTCCCCCTGACTAGACTGGAAGAACTTGTTTTAGGGAGCTGGATCCAGGGTGCACACACCCACTCTGGGTGGCAGAGGAGTTGAGGAGAGAGCTCGAGGTCTCCTTGTTCTCATTAAGTAATGCTCCTTGGGCCGTTATTGTTATTATTATTATTATTTTTACTACATTTACATTTCACAGAAAGGCCATTTTTCTAATCAGAGTGCCAGTTTATGTAGGTGGCTGACAAGGGTATGGGGGAGTTATCTTCAGTCTGTTTTAAATCCCTCTCTCTACTTTCTTACCTTGTGCTCTTTGTCTTCTCAGAGATCCCCAGGCCAGTAATGAACGAACAATGGCTAGTGACTACCTTCTATTTTACTCTCCACCAGTTAAATTTAATCTTCTAAGCACCTTATCAACTTCAATCAAAACTATCGTTTTCTGTAACATCAAGAGGGCAGCATCTGAATTGTAAAATCAGTGATGTCATCAGCTGAATTGTCCTTGAGCTTCTAATGTCTATAAGATGTATAACATCACCAGTTTTACAGCTAGTTTTCTTCCCAGAGATAACCTTAGAGTTTCTTTTATTTTTTCATCTCTGAAGAAGACAATAAATTTGGATAATAAAGCACAAAACTTGTGTGCTTGTATGTATGTGTGTGCATTCAGATGAAAGCATATTAACTTTATGGGTGCAAGTGGATTCTTCAAGCACCCTAGAAATACCAAAAGTCATCTGTGCCCTTTCTGGACTTCAAATACAATTCCTTGCAACATCTGGGAAGGAAAAGCACACTCCCAGAGTACATCTAAACACCTATGGAAAGATTTGGGTGTCCAATTCCAAGTACTGTTTCTTTCAGAGTAGATTTAAAGTTTGTGGAAACTGTCATATAGTGCTTGAATCAGTATAAAAGTTTAAAGGCAAACTTGATGTGATCCTCATAATTAAATGACATTCATATTCCCATACAAGTGCTATCAATATAGAAGAAGTGGCCTAAAAAAGCAGAGTTGGGAAGATATCTGAGTAAACCACTAGTCCTGCCAACTCAAAACCAGGCCATCTTGACTGCATATTTGGAATGGCAAGAAACAAGTCCTAAGCCTTTGAATTCTGGGAATGAGGACAGCTGGCTTGAGAAGAGGGAGGGTGGAACCCACCAAGCCACCATGGCTGATCCCTGGGGTGTGTTTCCAGCCTCTCTGGGAGCAGGATAATCAGAGCTCAAGGAGCCTGTGTGGACATTTATCAACAGGCAGGGGACAGCAAGGATCACATGAAAGGACAACAGAAAATGGGGAAGGATGGTTACAGGAGTAAAATGCTACCAAGGACAGCTTTGTACAAGGTGGAGTCTGAGGAAGAAGAAGAAAAAAGGAGAAAGAATAGAGCTTTTCTTCCTAGAGCTGTCTAGCTATAAAAATGAACATGGGCGTGAATAACTGCAGCAGGAGAATTCACAAATTCTGCTCTGAAAGTTGGTACATCTCCACTTCGGCGTGCTTAGGAATAACCCGGGGTCTCGTTAAAAGTGCAGATTCTGACGAAGTCGGTCTGAGCTGGGACTGAGATTCTACGTTCCTAACAAGCTCCCAGGGGATATGATGCCACTGGACCCCCTTCGAGTATCAAGGCTGTGAACTGAAGATAAGGTAGAAAAAGAATGAAGGAGGAAATGAGAGAGGGTGGAGGGTCCTTGGCCCTAGTACCTTCCCTGCCTGTCATGTCCTGGGACCACTTCCAGGGGAGCTCCTTTGGATTCTTTGGCAACTAAATCTCCTTAAGTGGAGTCCATGACAGAATTCCCTCTTATACGAATTGTAGCCATTTTCTTCTCTCGAATTGTGTAACAATGAGTGACACAGAGTGTTGTAGGCACTTATTCTCCCTGTTCTGTGGAGGGAAACACCATGGCTTCAGGGTTGTGCAACCCTCGAAGCAGAGAAATCAGCATTTCTGTCCCAAAGGGCTGGAAAGGGGAAGCCACATGGAATCTAAGTAGACAACTGAGCATACATGAGACATCTTTGGGAAAGCCTAGAAAAACATACATTTTTTGATGAACCTGATGAGTTAGAGAAATATGTGCCTTCTAAGGAATCGCACGTGTGCTGCTTAGAAGAGGCAGCACTGGGTCGCCTGTCTGCCTCAACAACCACAGAGGGGAGTGCAGCATCTGCCTTCTCCCCTCCCGCCCCCCATTCCAATGCTGGAGAAGCCAGAAGAGGGCCGCTATCTGAAAGCCAGACTAACCCCTCATTCCCCTTCCCTCTCTCTTCGATCTTTACACACTTCTTTTAAAACATGTTTTCACGTGTATTTCTTTTGCTGTGAATTTGTATGTTTATAACTTTTGTCAATTTTTCTATTGTCCTTATGTTTCCTTGAGAGCTCTTTATATATATATATGTAGATATAAAATAATACAACTGGACCTTTCTTGAATGTGTGTGTTTAAAGTTTTACTAACTAGACACATACGGCTTTCAAAGATGCAGATACCTCTTCTCTTTGGGCATCGGTTCTGCAGAGCATTTCCGTCCTGTGGGTCACAGTGTCCCATCAATACTATCGCTGCATAACAGAGCACCCCAAACTGAGTGGTGGGTTGAAAAAAAGTGGAGGTTAAATGGATACCAACTGGCCAATTAAAGATCTCATGAATATTGAGTGCCTCATGCAAATTTGATGCATCGCACATGCCATGAGTGTTGTGTGCCTCCTTGGTCCTTCCGTCCATTCCAATCCATGTTTAGCACACATGTGCTCTTCTTCTTTTTTGTCTAATGTTTCTTATGTGATACTTCTATGGTTAGTTTCATCTATCCATATTTATTTGTTTCTTTAATATTTTGTTATAGAATTGAATAATCTTTTTAAAAAATCACAAACATTCATTGCTCTCCCCAAGGCCGTTTTTAAAACGTTTGAGAAGCAACCTAGGAGGCACGCTAGGTGCAGTCAAAAGGCTCCTTTCTTAAACTGAGGTTTCTCTCCCAATCATGACTAAGTTATGACTTGGGGCCCCGGAGAGTATGGCAGGGAAAGCCAGCAACATTCTTCCCCGTCAAGGCCCGGTTAAAACCCACGTGTAGAACTGCTGGGAAAGTTTGCACGTTTTGACAGCAAGTGGGGGCTTCTTGGAGGCCATTTCTGGCACGAGCCCAACCAGAGGCACGATTGCTCTGGAATTGTGGCATGGATGTGGAGGGCACCAGACTCTTACTGAACACACCTATACCCTTGAGTGTGGTGGAGCGGTGGATGGCGGGACCTCCTACTCAGTTATGCCCTAATTCTGTATGAAGTGATAACTGCACTTGAGATGAAAATTGGAGACAAACAAATCCCATCTGCCAACGTTTGTAACATCCCTATATAATTAATGGACAAAAGTGAAAACTTAAATTGCCCTCATAAAATGAAAATAGTTATTGGGGTAAACTTTATCCCTTTCATTTAATAGGATTCATTAGGCTTTTATTTTACATCGAGAAGGGAGATCAAAGGCATTAAAGACCAATTATTTAAAATCAAAACAATGTTTTATTGGATTTTCATGAATTAAAATAGATCAAGGACTTTCCAAAGCTCAGAAACAAAGTGAATAAATTTAAGAGGATGGAGCAGAGAAGGGAAGAAAGTTAAAATACTGGAAGTTTTATACCTGAATAATAGTTCTTTACCCCCCTCTGACTCTTGTGTTTGATAGAAAAATAGAGATGAATTGTTTTCATTAGCTAAGCATATTCTAATGTTCTATTAGCTAAATGAAAATCATTATCGTCTCTGGTGGAATAATTTAAGCTAGTATTCTTTATGTGGCTCTGCATATAAACATCAAACTTCAGAGTTTTAACCAAGATCCAAATCAAACAAAATTGTTAATTTCATCTTTCAGTAAGACATTGTTCAACTAATGCACAGGTGTACTCTTTGGAAAGAAGCCAGCCAGAAAATACTTGAAACCGAATACAGAGAAATTATCAGAATTTACTAAAGACCATAGGTTACAGTCTTAATTACTTAAAGAGAAATTTATTAAAATAGCCAGGAGGGTTTTAGTCTCAGCTGAAATGTTTGGGTAGGTTCCATTTTACTTTCTCCTTATTCTAGAATTTAAATCATTTTGTATTTTATTGCCCCCCACCCGCAAAGTACCCCATTGCTTTTTGTGTCATGCCAATAAATACAAAGTTCTTATTAGTTGAAATATGGACAAACAAGAAATACTCACTCACTGTCTAGGTACTCTTGATTCACATGTCTCGGGTACTTAGGATAAATGATACCCATGCCTCTTTGCTCTGTAAAGAGAGCCGAAAATCTCCAGAGATTACATTTTCTTGCAGAGCTTCCAATAATAATACTTGATTACACGAGGAATTGATGTAATAATCGTTTCAGATGATAATAACGTTTAGCACTTAAGCATTTGTCACCTTCAAAGTGCTTTAACTGTTGAATTCTCGTAAAGCCTCTGTGTAGCTGAGGAGGTCAGCAAGCAGCACATGGTTCTCACTTCATCGTCTTTAACCACAGAAGCTCGTTTGTCTCCTCCTGCACCACTCGGATCCAGCTGGGTTGGATGAATTGTGAAACATGCTTCCCTCACCATTTCATTTTGTCTCATGTGAACCATGAAGCTGGCAGAGAGCTGCTCAGTTTTTAAAATTATTATTATTATT
>NW_012149841.1:2622998-2648676 GCF_000956105.1 Propithecus coquereli | reverse complement strand
GCAAA
Source organism: Propithecus coquereli (assembly GCF_000956105.1). Taxonomy (NCBI): domain Eukaryota; kingdom Metazoa; phylum Chordata; class Mammalia; order Primates; family Indriidae; genus Propithecus; species Propithecus coquereli. The sequence continues at coordinate 2,648,671 of NW_012149841.1, read as the reverse complement.
TGTTCATAGCAGCACAATTCACAATTGCAAAGATGTGGAAACAACCCAAAATGTCCATCAATACATGAGTGGATTAATAAACTGTGGTATATGTATACCATGGAGTACTATTCAGCTTTAAGAAACAGTGGTGATATAGCACCTCTTGTATACTCCTGGAAAGCGCTGGAACACATTTACTAAGTGAGGTATCCCAAGAATGGAAAAACAAGCACCACACGTATTCACCATCAAATTGATATTAGCTGATCAACACTTAAGTGCACATATAAGAATAACATTTATTGGATGTTGGGCAGAGGGAGGGGGGAGGAGGGGACGGGCATATGCACAAACAATGAGTGCGATGCGCACCTTCCGGGGAATGGACACACTTGAAGCTCGGATTTGGGGGGAGGGGGGCAAGGGCATCATATGTAACCTAATCATCTGTATCCCCATAATATGCTGAAACAAAAAAAAAAGAAAATAACATCCATTTATTTAGCTCATGATTGTGCAGGTAAGCAATATAAGAAAAAAAAAAATAAAACAATAGCCTAAATGTTAATTAGGTGGGGGAGGGGGAGGCTGGAGACAGTGGGCTCTGTTTTCAGGCCGTTTTAAGATTTGTCAAACCACTGTGTGGAAACTTGGCTGGACCTCGATAGATGTAAACTGGCCTTCACCTGGTTCAAGTTCACTCTCACTTTTCAGCGTCTTTGACATTTTGCTTCAGGAAACATAATTAAGGGCAAGAAATCCAGATAAATAAGTAGAATGAGCACTTTTTCTTTTCACACGGCTCATTCTCTTCCTTAAGATCTTCGTTCGAATGTTACTTTATCAGAGGTGCTTTGCTGTTTTATATGAAATGGTGACTCTCTCCCCTCCACGCTTCATCCCATTACCCTCATTATGTTTCTTCAGAGCTCCCATCGCCACCTGACATGTTCACATAAATGTATGTGTATGTATGTCATCTGTCTGGCATTGGAAATAGAGCTACCTCAAGTCCCTCTTTTAGCCTCCAGGAGGGAGAGGAAGTGATAGAAGAAATAATTTCTCAGAGAGAAGAACACATGACTTTCTCATTTTCTGAAAGCCTCCTTCTCTGGAAGCCCCTCCTATGGAAACCTCCTCTTCAGCCTTATAGGCTACCAAGTTCTAGGGCATCCTACAGACTCAGCTGCTTAACACCATGCGGGTTTCTTTCTTACTCACATAGTCTCATGTGGATTAAATGGCTCTTCTCGGCCATGCTCCTCCATGCAGGAACTCGGGAATCCTCGTTCCCTTCATCTTGTGAAGCTGCCATCCTGAATATGTGGTCTCTGAACGGAAAAGGAGAAACCCTGGCGAAGGCACCCTGGCCTTCGATTGCTGTAACCCAGGAGTGTCGCACGTCGCTTCTGCTCACATTCCGCTGGACAAACACAGTCACGTGCCTCCCAAGTATAGGGAAGGCTGGAAAATGTTGTCATCTTGTACGCTCCAGAAGAGGAAAGTGAAACAGTATCTGGCAAACACAGTGCTGTTTCTGTGTCACGATCACTTTAAGAGTGCTGAAGGGCAGCTCTTCTCAGAGTCTGCATGGGGCCAGCCCGAGGTGAGGAAGAAGTTGCTGGCTGGCTGCATAGGACAGGTTCTTCAGGTTCTTGGCAAACCAGGGAGTCCTCTGTGGATCTGGGATGAGACTGGTGGGCTCTGGCTCAGACAGTCCTCTCCCCTGGAAGCAAACCATCTCCCTGACGTATGAATCCCTGCAAGCTTCAAACTTGAGTCCCCGATGACGTGCCCTGTGGGGCATTTCCTCAGCCGTATCAAGAGTCCTGGGGCCATGTCACCAGTGCCTTTGAAGGCTGATATTGGGAAGCTCCTCAGGTGGAGCAGTTCATTTCCACGGTGTGAACAGCAGCCTAGAATTGGGTTAAGTTGGCAACTTGCACCTCAACTTTGCACTGGGCTGTTTCTTGGAGATATATCATTCCATACGTGTTGATGCAGACTTTCCTTTGAGGGAACATACCTCCTCAACCTGACAGTCCGTTTATGCACAGGCCTCCTAATACGCTGTGCACTAGTTAAAACGTCCAACGTGGAAAGTATTATAACAGCTATGCAACCACCTTTGATTAGAAGCAGCTTTTGCTTCAGATATGATCTGTGTTACCAGAAAATTGAGCATATGTGAGGGCTGGCTTAACTTCTTTATTCTTTTCCCTTCTCTTGTTTATCATTTTTTAACCTTGGGAGGTGCATTGTAAAGCTCTGAGTTCCCTGCAGAGCGTCCCATGGCATTTACATTGAGGAGCAGAGATATGTAGGTACATGAAAACCATTTAGAGTAGCAAGTAAGCTTTTGAGCATAGAATTTTTTTTTTTAATTTTTTCTTTTTCAGGTTTTGGCTTTTTCCTTGGGGGGGGGGTTTTCTTTTACCCAAACAACAGACCGAAACTACGTACAGAAGCTGCGCCAATGTCTGATTACCTTGTTTGGGGTTTCGAGTTCCCTAACCACCCATGACTATTGAGTGTGGAACCATGCCCTCCTGCAGGTTTCCTTGAAATCTTATCTAAAATACAGCCCGGCTTTGTAATGAAAAGTAGCTGGGCTCCCACGGATGGTCGTGTAGTTTGTGCGAGGCATAAAAGGGCTTGGCAGAGGGGCTTGTCCGGCTGGAATGGAGCCCTTCTCCTGCCGGCTGAGATCTGCTCTCTGGTCCTGCGCTGTGTCAGGCCAGAGGATGGAACGTCTTTTGTAATTTGAAATCTCAGTGGGGCACCTTTTTGCCCAGAGGCGCTGCACAGTAAGGCTGCCATGGCCCTCACCACACCTGGTGTCTCCAGTGTCCTCAGCCTCCAGATGACTCTCAGGCTCCTCCACTGCCACCCAAGGAGAAAAGGCCCGAGGTGGAGTCCCTGTCCACAGATAACTCAGCACACATGCGAATTTTCTTGCACATCCAAACCCTATAGGAATGTGTATACAGCGTGACAACATTTTGCCATATTAACTTACGTGGGGTTTTTCTCCTCCTATAGTTAGATATTTTCCTCTCCTCCCTCCATGCAGCCTGTTTTAAGCAACCAGGCTGTTGTACACTCAGTCCCTTGGGGAAGAGATGGCAAAAGTCGGAAGCAGAGAAAACAACAAGTTGTCTTGACATACGTTTCCGGAAGCTGATACCCTTAGGGGATTAGCAAGGACTCACGTGTAGACAAGGAGGGAGGGCATCCTGATTCCTCCCTTTTCCTCTTTAGAAAGTGTGTCCGTGGGGGAAGGGCGTTGGTAGACAGCTCTGTGGTCTGTCTGTTGGCGGTTCTGTCTGGGAAGAGTCCCCTGCCCCGACGTGGCATAAAATGAGTCCTGCGCCCTGAAGGGTGGCGCAGAAAAACCGAACAGTCAGATGTCAAGGGTCCTATGCCTGGAATGAGGCATGTCGTCCTGAGGACCTGTATGCACCAAACGCTGAGGTGCAGACAGGACAAGGGGCATCTCGGTGATCCCTGAATGGGCACAAGGCCACCTCCCCGCTATGTGAGCTTCCCAGAATAGGGACACAAGCCTGCAGAAAACCAGGGTGGGATAAGGAATGCTTGAGTTTAAACATCTACCATCCCCCAAATAAACAAAAAGTTATTGGCTGACAGATGATTTGCACACCTCAACGGTGGACAGTGGGTATCCAAACCCCCAGTAGGATGAAGAAAGTACAGACCAGATTTTTTCTCACCTTTCCTTTCTATTCCAGTCCACTCCCTTCCCTCTGTCCTCCTTTCTGTGATTGCATCATACACCCACACTTGTGAAAGAAGCCGGTGAGTGCCCTGTGGCTGCTGGGTGGGGGGAGGGGCTGCAAGGCCAAGGCCAGATGTCACCAAATGCAAAACTGGTTTGAGGAAGGCATCTGGGAGACTCAGCTCAGCTTAGGTCTTCACACACTCCTTCACCCTGTGGCTCACATGGAGCAAGGATTCCTCCTGCCCCTGCCGGCTCCGGCATCCCCTCCACGGAGACTCCAGCCTGCCCCAGAGTGCGGACCAGAAGGCTTCTTTGCTACCTGGAATTCGGGTCCACACCTCTGGCTTCTGAATGAAGGCCACTTATGCACAGAAAGACTTCGTGGCCTTTGGGGCTGGTACACGCCAGCTGTGACTGAGGATGTGAGGAGTGAGCAAAGATTCTGGTCCTGGCTGTGGCCCTGGCTTGCAGTGTGACCATAATACATTCCCAAACTTTGCTGACTTCCTAATTCTTCCTTGGGAAATATGGGGATTGGACTGGAATAATCTGTAAGTTTTCTTTCAGCGTTTCGATGTCTATTACTGTGACAATCTTTGACATTTCCTCTTTTCCTGATTTTGGGTTGTCCCTTTTATATGCCTAGTTTTTAGAGGGTTCCAGCTGCTTTCCCTAAAAATAACAACAATAGCAACATCTCCCATGTGAACAGGGCTTTCCAGCTTAAAATATCTCCACATTAATAAGCCTGGGTGAGCCCTGTATTCAGGACCTGTCATCGTGGATGCCCCTGGCCTGTCACTCCGGTGATCGCCTTTCTAATTCTTTCTTCCCTCCTTTAAGGCTTCTGAGTTTGCCCAGGGCCAGCTCTCAGCCCCACTGCACTTGGCCACCCTGTCTCCTCTTAGGTGTCCTCTCAGAGCCTCCTCACGCACACCTGCATGTGCAAATGACTGACCACATTAAACAGCACTTCATGCCTCTGCTTACATGAGGAATTTTTACTGTTTTTCTGATTACGAATGTTACATATACTTATGTGAAATGTAGCTGTATTAGAAAGCTTTTCGTAGGAAGGTAGAATGCCTATCATTCAGAAAGAAGTACTGTTAGGGTTTGGTGCACACCCTGCCAGCTTTTTCTCCACAGAAATGTGGGATGTTCCTCCCCACCTCCTTTTCTTTAATCCTAAAGTTGATTTGTTAAAATATTTTTACTTGTGTATTGTCTAACCCAAGGCTGGGCTGGAGACAGACACTATCCCATAATAAGGAACAGGAGACAAGCTAGCAGGGGATTAACCTTCCCCACTGGATTTCTAGTACTTTTAGCTTCTTGCCTCCCCTCCACTATCTTTGGTGCCTGACACTTCTTTCTTGCCCCATCGAGCAGCAGACTCAGGGGACAGGAGCTGGTCACTGACACAGCCCTGTCTTCAGACAGCGGGATTTTGGTGGCAGTGGGATGGGCATGTCTAGAAGTGGTTATTATTATTCCAAGAAACGTGTAAGTCCAGGAGGATATTGGATTTGTTTTTTAGTACTTCTAGTTTCTCAGAAGCTCACCTACTGGGTAAAGTGAGAAATATCTTTATTTCTGCCTTCCCCACACCTAATTATTTCTATAGACAAGACAAATTAATATTTGTACTTTTCCTCCTTCTCTCACTCCCACCTATGTCCTATGCTCCTTTATCCACCTCTTTCTTTCCCTGCTCCTGCTCTGCAATGAAATAGAGCATCTCAATGTTGGATTTCACTTTTCAGACTATCGGCCTTCTGGGAAGGGCGTGAGTGAGGAGTTTGCTGGGCACAGGACTGTGAAATGTGACTAATTGTGGGCACATGTTAGAAGCGAGTCTGAGTTTGGGCTGCGGAATTGACATGGCTGTGGAATCAGCTATAGTTTCTGGCTTTGAGGATGATGATGATGATGATGATGATGATGAAGAGCATATCTATCATTGATTTAATACTAATTAGGTGCCAGGTACTTAGAAATATCTTCTCATTCACACAGCCAGTATGTGAGATGGAATTTCTTATTGACATTTATCGATGAAAAATGTGAAACAGAGAGAAGCCGAGTCAATCGACTCTGCAGCGACTTGGACAGTAAAGACAAGTAGGAAGACCAGGCCAACCGTCCTGCAATCAGTGCTGCTGCCCTGAATTGAGGATAAATGAGCATTCCGGCAGATGCACTAGCATTGCTGTCCATGTCATACCTGACTTGCGCAAAACGAGAGCATTCTTCCATCCTTTAGATCCAGACAGGTGTGCTTTCTGCAGTCATAGTAGTAGAATTTCATCTTTTCCCCTTGGATCTAGCTTAGAATCCCTGAATCTAAGGGAGCTTTGACACTTTGGCTTTGATTTGTGTTATTCAGGGTAACTATTCTAAGCCTTACTTGTTCTCATTATACACTAATAACTCCTCCTATTAATCACTCCATGTATATGAGACTTCTTTTGTTAAGGAAATGAGGCCAGCCCTCATGAGCTATTCCAGCTTCCTGCCGCCTGACTCCTAGCGAACACGTCTCACATTTACCCCTGGTTCCCTGTTCCCTGTGGCCGAACGGGTTGAGGCAGCCCCTCCGCTGCCCCCCTGTGTCTCATTCTTTCCCTTTGCTTCTAAGACTAAGCACAATTCCTTTTTTTCTGATTCTTCATTCTTTCCCTCTCTGTCGGTTCTTTTTTCTCAGTCTATACACATGCCTAAGTTTCTTGGGTCCTAAACAAACAAATAATTTTTTAAGAAGCCCTCCTTTCTCACTGCTTTAGTTAGCATCTCCCTTCTCACTCAAATGTTTCCAAGGATCGGGAACTCCATTTCTTCACTTCCCAAGAATTTCTTTCTCTACAGCAATCTGGTTTCCATCGCCTATAGCTTCCTAATATCCAGAAGGAATCAGCAACTTTTAGTCCTTGTCTTCCCAGACGTTTCTGCTGCATTTGATGCTCTCCATGCCTCGTTCCTGAGGCTCAGTTTCACCTATGACAGCTCATCCTCTTGGCTGTCCTGGGACCGCTTTGCTTTTTCCTTCTTGAATCTTCCTCTTGAGCTCATCTTCCTCAATTCTTTGTTTCCCAGAGTTCTGTTCCAGGTTCCCTCTCTTTTGACCGTAAATATCCATTCTGGACACCCTCATCCACTCCCATAATTTTGGCCACCACCTATCCCATGGCTTCCTTGTCTCCAGCCCACACGTCTCTGAGCTTCAGCCTTTGTTGCCTGCGGATATTTCTCGTGAGATGTTCCTCGTGCAGTTCGATATCACAAATCCTTATTATCTTGGCCTCTAAATCTCCCTGCCTTATCAGTTGGTGGAGCCATTCCTCTTTTGCTCAAATTAGAACCCTGGGAATATCCTTGATTCCTCCTCTTCCCTCACTATTAAAGCCGATCAGTCACTGATTTCTGTCTATTTTACCCCTCGATGTTTCTTGAAGCCTGTTTGGGCCCCATCTCTCTCCTGGGTTACTGTACTTGCCTTTTTATCGGCCTCTCCGTGTCTAGTCTCTTCACAGCAAATTCATTCTCCCTGTTGCAGATTTTTTTTTTTACAAAACATAAATCTGACCATATCACTGTTCTGCTTGAAACTTTTCATTGTTCCCCACTGCCTACATAAACCATGCTGGAATAACCTCCTCCTGGCTGAAATAACCTCCCTCCTTTCCTCTCTTTTGGCTTATCCAAGCCTTTCTTTGGATGCATGATCTCATCCTTTATGACCTAGGCCCAGCTCAAGCGTCATTTCCCTGGGGAAGTCGTCTGCAGTCATCCAAGCTGGGTTCTTGGACCCTCCCAGAGCTTGCTTGTTAGACTAATTCTTCTGTGTCACAACTTGCTGTTTCCTGCCATGCTGTGAGCTTCCTGGTCTGTGCCTTATCAATCTCCGTTTCCCCAACATTCGACTGAGAATCTACCACATAATAGATGCTCAATAAATGTTTGATAAATCAATGAATGACATGACAAAATTCCTCTAAAGTAGCAGTTTTCAAACTGCTTTGTCTCAGGAGTCCTTATCACACTTAAAAATCATTGAAGGCCCTGAAGTCTTTTGCTTATGTGGGTTATATTATCAATATTCACCATATTAGAAAATTAAGCTTAGAAATTTAAAAAATATTTATCAAGTCATTTAAAAATATCAGTCATACAAAAGAATATGTTAATAAGAATAACATATTTTTGTTAAAAAATTCTATTTTCCAAAACAATAAGTGAGAAGGGTGGCATTGTATTATATTTTTGTAAATCCCTTTAAAATATAGCTTAATAGAAGATTGCTCAGCTCTCATCTCTGCTTCTACATTCATACTGTTGAGATATATTGTTCTGGTTAAAGTCAGTGAAGAAAATCTAGCCCCACACAGATCTTTAATCAGAAAAGGGAAGAGTATGTTATTAGTGTTTTCAGGTAATTGTGGATATTCTTCTGGGATTCTACTCCAAACTCAGGTAGTACTTAAGAGTTATTTACACTGTGGAATCTGAAATCACATTAGTGAACTTTTTGTACTGTGTTACACTAAAATCCATTGGTTTATCTTGTCCTTTGAATAGAAATTTTACCCATGCATGACCTTGTAACATACTATGTTGCTCATTTTGAAAACACTGGTTCACTGAGTTATGCAGATCTTCAAAATGTTGCCTGAGATATTTCATTAATATAAAATAAACACATTCATTAATATCACCACCTATCTCATCAGAAAAGTGTATAAGTACTGGAAAGCTGTCAAGCTCATAGTAGCAGATAAAAGTTTTCCAAATTTCTGATTTCATTTAAAAGCTTGCATTTTATCATTAGCAACAAAAACTGTTATAGTCAGTTTTTCTATGGAGTAAAAATGGTTCTCCATGACAAAAAAAAAAGGCTTGCTCAACTTGGAACTCACACAATAGAACAAGTGCTTTTCCTTGAGCCAATCATAATACTGTGGGACACAGCAGAAATGCTAGATGAGTATCTCTCATTTCATCACACAGAATATTAAAGAGATTAGCTACAATAAAAATAATTTTTACAGCTTCATCAAGAACATTGTTTTTTAAAAATAATATATTTTATTAAACCCAATATATTAAAAATATTATTTTTATTTTTTTTCTGCTTGATCTCATTTTTTTATTTTTTTATTTCAGCATATTATGGGGGTACAAATGTTTAGGTTATGTATATTGTCCTTGCCCCCCCACCCCCCGAGTCAGAGCTTCAAGCATGTCCATCCCCCAGACGGTGTGCACGATTCACAATTGCAAAGATGTGGAAACAACCCAACTGCCCATCAATACATGAGTGGATTGATGAAATGCAGTATATGTATACCATGGAGTACTATTCAGCTATAAGAAACAATGGTGATATAGCACCTCTTGTATTATTCTGGATAGAGCTGGAACCCATTCTACTAAGTGAAGTATCCCAAAATATTATTTTAACATATAATCAATATGAAAGAATTATTTATGAGATATTTGACATTCTTTTGTTGTGTTAAGTCTTTGAAATCTATTGTGCATTTTAAGCTCATAGCTCTGCACATCCTGTTGAAGGGAAACACCATGGAGTTGGTCGAGTGGCTCAGGAAACAATTATGGACATCGCTGCTGCTTCCACATCAAAGCAGAGAGTAGGACAAATGTCTGTAAGCGTCATTGCCAGTGAGATCAGCTGATAGCCGACTGGTGGGTGGGCAGGAGGTGTTGTCTGAGGGAAATGTGGGCCACATGCATGGGGCAGAGAGCTGGGGCGACCTGGCTCCTGTCTGATCATCAGCGGAATAGCTCTTCTTCCCTCTGGCCACTTGGAGCCTCAGTTTCCATGAGAATCTCACATAGGGCAGATAATAGTTGCTGCGTGTGCTGCGTTTGTCCAGGGCTTCATATTTCTAGGTTCTTTCCCATTCATTATCCTGTTGGATTTTTCACTCAATTGTAAGAGCTGAGCAAGGCAAGCCTTATTCTCATTTGTTGGGAAATATAGGCTCAGAAGAGAAGTAGCTTGCTCAAGATCACATAGTGAGTCTTGTAGTAACTTGCCCAAGGACACAGACAATGGTGGGTGTGGGGCTGGAATTAGACTTTTCCAGATTTCAGGAGTCTGTAGGCTCTCTCCACTATGCTAGGTGTGTATGCTGTGAGGGCTCCTTAGGGCATGATTTAGGGGTGTATGTGTGTATGTGTGTGTGTGTGTATGAGAGAAAGAGAGAGAGAGAGAAGGGAGAGAGAAGAGCGCTACCCTTTCAGGTCTGCACAGAAGAACTTCCTCTGGGGCTTTGGAGACCTTGCTAGTTCAGGGCACTCCCTGCCCTGTCTGGCAGAAGAGAGTGGAATCAGGGCCTACTTATTTCTAACTAGTGAGTTCCAGGATTCAATTGAGGGGTGTTGGATCTGTGGGTGCAGTGGGCCAACCATGGTTTCTGGCTGGGTTTCAGTAGGGTGACCCGACAGCAGAGGACGCGTGGCCTCTGTCATCCCCTACCCCCACCCCAGTGATACAGGCCAGCGTGAAGTTTCTGCAGTTGTCTATCTCGGCCTTGTCCCTGTTGAACTTTCTGAAAAGTCCTAATGTCTAGAAGTTTCATGATTATAACTGGCGCCGCTATATTTTATTAGGTGTCCAGGTCTCCACATGGCTCCCTGTGAATGCTGGAAGGTGACTCTACCAATTTTCCCAGGGAAAGTGTCTGAGTGACAGGACAAGCTTAGCCAGCTGCAGTCCCTCTGCAGACTCTGCCTCCAGCCCTGTGCCTGCCGCGCTCTCGCTCGGAGAGCCTGCCTTACCACCCAATCGGCCTGGCTCAGCCATCAGACTCTGTCTGAAGTTTTATTTCCCTCTATTCTTGCTATCTCAATGGGCAATCGTTCCCAGGACATTTTGTAGCAAATAGCATTTTCTGTTCTGTGAGAACACAGACTCCTGGCCTGTAGCCTGGTTGTATTTGACAGCCTAGCTCACCCCTTTCCCCCACCTGAACCTCATTCTTTCCCTCTTTTTGATTTTTAAAAAGTCTTATTGTTTACTTCTGACAGCCTCAAGGGTACGAAATTGAGGTTCCCGTTACACTCACATCGAGACTTGTCTTTTAGTTTACTTTTTCTCATCTCTACACCATTCTCTCCCCCCACAGGAACCTACTTGCATTGTAAGGTCTGAAATCCCACGTGCTGTGCTGACATCTTTGAACCTCACAGGGTCCCAGAGACTTAGTGGTGAGTTCCTCTGCTCTCACCAGATATGTCCCCACCCAGCGGGAAGGGCTCGCTGCCTGGTTAGATCCCCCATCGCTGGGCCAGCTGCCCCCCACTCGACCCCCAACTCCGGGGGTTTCACCTCCCTGCCAGCTGTGGAATTATTCAAACAAGCCAATCACATCCTCCCAGGTAACTAGGGGGCGGCCCACACCCCTGTCACTACAAAGCCTGCCTCCCATAGCCCCTTCTGGGTCACTCTGCTCCCGAGTTCCACCCCCTCACATGTGGTCCTGCATGGTGTGCAGTGTCCTCTCCTGGGTTGTGAGGGTGTGTGACCAATACACTGCTGTCAGTATCACCTGTCCAGCGTTGGGGACCCCGCCTTCACCAAGGGGCTGCACAGTAGGTGATCCCAATGTAACTCCAGTGTGTTTGATGCATGTTCTTCCAAACTGTCTTGCATACTTTCTTTAGACATCTCTACAGCCATTTAAAATCCATGGCATGCTTTCACTGCCAGGTTCTGTGCTGTGCATCTCACTGTTTCTTAGCCCTCACTCTCAGCACCCCACCCATATTCCTTTGTCACTCACTGTTCCTAGGAGAGCCAATGGCTTTTCTATGTGCTCCTGGGACTCTTTGAGGGTTTTCTCTGGTTATAAGAGCAGGGCAGGCCGGAAGTGCAGGGCAACCAGCACCTCTGGGAGCCACCCTCAATCTACGATGGTGAGAATACCCAGCTCTCTCATAGTTAGTTCTGAGGCATGCTCTAGGACTGCGGTCCCCAACTCCCGGGCCATGGACCAGTACCAGTCAATGACCTGTTAGGAACCAGGCCACATAGCAGGAGGTGAGTGGCAGGGGAGTGAGCGAAGCTTCAAAGCTTCATCTGTATTTACGGCCACTCCCCATCCCTCGCATCACTACCTGAGCTCTGCCTCTTCCTGCACCTCTTTGCCACCCCACCCCCCGCTGCCCTGGTCCATGGAAAAATTGTCTTCCATGAAACTGGTCCCTGGTGCCAAAAAGGTTGGGAACTGCTGCTGTAGGAAGCCTCCCAGAGGGCCCCAGCAGGACAGACTCTGGATGCCCAGAGAGATGCCCTGTTCGTTAATCAATTCTTCCCGTCTCACTTGTCCACCTGTCTACCAGTGTTTCCTGAGATCACCGCCTGAGCAAACCAGTTGCACTCAAATCCTTGTCTTGAATTCTGCTCTGCGTTTTGCTCAACACTGTACTTGCGAACTCCACGTGTTGCTCTGTGCAAACACAGTTCTGTATGTCTGACCGTTGTGTGGAATCCATCGTGCTCATCCCTACATGTTACACACCCCTCTCCCTGGGAAGGGACGGCGAGATTGCCCGTCTGCTACCAGAGACAACGTTGGGCTGGTCATGCCTCTCCACGTGACAGGGTGAGGTGGGTGAGCCAGGCTCTCTGGGGTACGCACCCCGGTGTGGGGTTGCTGGGACTTAGGAGTATGTACACTTAATCTCACGAGGTGCTGTCAGACTTTCCTCCAAAGGGGCTGCGCTGGCTTAGTCTCCCAGCAGCAAGGTGAGAGTTGACTCTCCCTGGGTTGCAGGCTGGGTTCTCCGGAAACGGACGCCGAGATGGTGTTTGGTGAGCAAAAAGGTGATTATAGGGGATCAGCATCTACGAGGGGAAGAGGGATGATGTAAGATTGGGTAGAGGAAGAAGTCGAATTGTGAGGTCAATCCTGTGCAAGCACTGGAGTGAGGATCCCGCTTCTCCCACCGCGGCTGGGGCCAAGCCCCAGCGAGGCCGACGCGGACTGCACTCCCTGTGCTCCCTTCCTGGAGTGGGAATCTGGGTGACAGCTCCCTGCCAACCCCACCTTTGAAAGTGGTAGCTCATTGACATTTTAATTTGTGTTTCCTCAGTTACTGGTGAGCTTCAACATCTCTTCATGTGCTCATTAGTAAAGCTGATATTCAATCAGTAGGAACCGGTTGTTAAATAGCCACTGCCTGAGCCCCCAAATGCCAACCCAGCCCCTCCCCTGAGACCCCCTGGGCCTCCCCAGAATTCAGTATCCCCAGGGGTGCCTAGCACTTCAGGGCACCTTCGCCACCCTACCCCAAATGTTCAGCCAGCATCTATTCTGATCGGTTAGTGCCTGCATCTGTCGTTGACTGCTTCTAACATTGGCCTGAATGTTAGCTATCTGCTGCTCCCTTTCTGCGAGTTGCCTATTTATGACTTTCTCCCATCTTTCTCAGGGTTTCTAAAGCCCACTCTCAAATCTCCCAGGAGGATGCTGTTTCAGGTTTCAGGGCTTTGCTGGAGGTGGGTGTGGAATGGGGAAGGAGGGGTTGAAAGTGTGGAGTGGAGAGGAAGAGTCCCTGGGCTAGTAGCATCTTGCAAGAATCAGCAGGTCTTCAGGTCTGGAGCCAAACAGATCCAGGGCCTAGTTGGACTGCGGATCCTGGTTCCCCGGGCTCAGAGGAGCAGGGGTCTGCACCTGTGCTTGCTGGGAGTCTGGGCAATCAGTGACATTCCCCGGAAGTCCTCCTGCACCCCTCCTGTGTGACGACCCCAGCATGTGGGAGGGAGCCCGCATGCCTCCACCCAGGCCCAACGTTCCTGCCTCTGCTGTTCTAGCAGCATCCTACTGGCCCCTCTGCCTGCTCCAGACTTTCCCACAAACACCTTTCTCTACGTTGAATCGCCAATAGCCTTCATTTCTAAAATGCAAATATGAACACATCCCTCAAATTCTTAACACTCTGCAAAAGCTCCTCCTTACCTGTAGCATACCATCCCTTACCTTAGCACACAAGATCCTTCCTAATCTGGCCCCAAACTCTCATCCTTGTCCCATCTCCTCCACCCACCCATCTACCATTGTCTTCCCTCCATCCTGGAATAGTTCTAGTGCTCCTGAGCCCTAGGCCTTTGCTCACAGGGTTCCTTCTGCTGTGAATGCCTCCCCACCCCCCTGTTCCTGGACAATTCCAGCTCATGGGTCTATGTTACTTCCTCAGTGAGGTATCCCTGACTCCCAGTGGCCAAAATGACTGGCTCCCTCCATGGGGCTTTCCCACCAGGTGGGTCCTGACATCAAAGTGAAATAATTCATCAGGCGAGGAAAAGGGAGAACAGAGAAGGGAATTCCAGGCAGAGGGAAGAGCGTGGGCAAAAGCCTGGGCAGGGAGGGGACGTGGCAGGTTTGTGCACCAGCAGGTGGTTGTTCAGGAGGGCTGGACGGTAACAGGTGTGTGTTGTGCATGCGTTACGGGACCAGTGGGGACAGCCAGAAATGAAATCAAAGAGATAGGCAGGAGCGAGGCGAGCGGTCGAAGTGTGACTTACCTTCTGGCGATGGGGCTGCTGAGTGAGTTCAGTGGGCAGAAGCCCAGCCAGTGTGTAGCTGGGTTCATTAGCCTCATCCTATCGGGCCAGCTCTGTTCAGCAGATTTCATAGCTAGAGCCACGGCGAGCTCCCACTGACATTGGCAGAGGGATGGGCTTTCCTCTGCTGCTGGAAACTGGCTGCTTTGTAAATAGATTTGTTCCAAGGGTCCCAGGACTTCTGGTTTGATAATAGCTGAACACAGGTGAACCCTGGACTCACTCCTGAGGCTTCGGTCCATATTAAAGTGGCCGCTCATCTGAGAGGAATAGTTTCTGAGAGGCAAGGTGTGGGCAGCGGTGAAGCTGAGGCCCAACTGTCTTTTGTGTTTTGATCAAATGAACTGTTTGCTTCCAACGGCTTATGAACTTGGCTCTAACCAAGAGGATGTGGTACCATCAGGATGGAAGAGAAGGGCAGCGCCCCAGCCTGAGCCCAAAAAGCCCCCCGGGGAAGAGCTTGTGCTGAGGAGGCCTCACAGAAGCCTATGTTTTCATTGCTAAGCAACTTTAGGAGCGTGTTTGGGGGAAAAAAAGACGGTGGGGTAATAAGACTGCAATAATGGGTGCCATGTGGAGGGAAGGCAAAGTTACCCAGTGAAGGAATAGAAAACATGGTTTATATTTTCAACAGTTGGAGAAAGAAATGAAAACTGAATATTTGCTGCACCTGTGAAAACATATTTGATCATGACGGCAAGCCCGGCATTCTTAGTGCGGGATTCATATTTCATAACTTGTGTTCAAACAAGAAAAATGATTATAATGTTAAGTATTTCCTGAGTTTATTTTGATGGATGACAGAATAAGTACTGTATCTTTCACTCATTAAAATACAGATTGGTGTAATTTAATAAATGAACTTAATACACAGATGTTCCAGGCTGTTTTAGCAGGGTGTATATTAATCAACTTCTTTATATATGATCCTCTTTTATATTTTTTAAAGAAACTCGCAGGAGCCAAGAATTTATTAGATTTGCATGCTCTAGGACGAGTATCGGATATCAGGTACACACAGGAGTGTATTAAGATGAAACGGAGCCAGATCTGCCGAGCAGCCGGGCCCCCGTGAGGGCCATCCCTGGGCTCCTGGCTGGCCCTCTGGGTCGTCTCAGAGAGGTCTAGGGTCCCATCTGGACTTGCCTGCTGCCGCTGCCTCAGGGCCACTCAGAGGTGCCTCTAGAGACCCAGGTGGGAGGTGGTGGCCTTGGACACTTTGGTGGCCCAGACTGTGCAGTGGATCTGTCCTGGAAAGAGGATTTTAGACCACGGGGGCCTTGAGGGGCCTTCTTGGGTCCCCCGGCCGCCCCCAGAGGCCTTTCAACACAATGCCACTGTCCCTTTTCTCACTCCTTCTCGGCAGCACATGTAGGGCTGATGCTTTGTTCTGTCTGAGCTTCTTTCACATGAGGGAAGCTTGTCTCACTGACAAGACCGCAAACCCCCGAAGGCAGGACCATGCCTTCCCCGTCCCCCACAGTCCCTGATCCACCAGTCTGGCTGGTCTGTGCTGAGTTCATGTGTCAGAGCGCTGGGACCCGCTGCCCAGAGGATCTGGCTTTGGAAGCAGAAATGCCAAGCCTGGGGGGTTCGGGCTGGGAGGGGTGGGCAGCGTGAGGACACAGTGCTAACTCGTCTCTCTGGCTGTGGGCTGGACTGTCAAGGACAGAGGAAGCATGAGAGTGGGGACTTTCCTTCAGCCTCCCTCCTCTCCCCTCTGCAAATCCTATCGAAATGCAATATGGGGTGCGGAGGCAGTTGTCTCTGGCAGGCAGGGGTGGTCAAGAGGGCTGGGGGCATGTTGTAGGCCAGGTAGTGTAGTTTTGCAGCCTGCTCTGTCCACACAGAGCGGCGATCTCCAACGTTTTTGGCGCTAGGGACCGTTTTCATGGAAGGCAATTTTTCCACAGACCGGAAGTGGGGAATGGTTTCGGGATGATTCAAGTGCATTACATTTATTGTGCACTTTATTTCCATTATTATTACATTGTAATGTATAGTGAAATCATTATACAACTCACCATAGGTTGGGGGCCCCTGACACAGAGCTTAGTTGCCTCTCAAAGCACCTTGCACACTCCTCCTAGTTGCAGAAGGACAGCTGTCTCCCTGCTGCCCCGCACTGGCTAGGAACCCCTGTGGGCCCTCATTTCGTCCACTGCAGCACCTCCCTCCTCGTTCATGCTTAGCCCGGGACCCCACGGCCTCCTGCCACTGCCCGGGCGATAGTGCAGGTCAGCCTGGGTGGCTTTCACAAGATAAGCTGTTGTCCAGAACACAGGTGCTGGTGTCACTCTGCCCGCACCCCTCCACCCAACGATGGGTGCTCCCTGGCTGCAGACTGAGCAACCCATTCCCCCTGCAGCCTGCCGTACCCTCGGTGCTCATCAATCACGTGGGCAGGTCCTGTAGGTGTCACATGCCTGTTTGCAATAAGCTCTGGCCATAATCATTAATCATTCATTGGGGCTGTGGTTAGCGGCCCTCAGTCAAGGGGATGGTTTCAGGTTTTCCGGGCTAAGTGCCTCTTTAGCAAGCATCCTCCTCAGCCCTTTCATGTCCCGCCATGTGATGTTCTGGGCACGCCGTGCTGGCCACCAAGGCCAGGCTTTGTTCTGGAGGGCCGCTCTGAGTGCTCCCCTCAGGGGCAGTGGAAGAGAGTTCCGGGCCGCAGCTCTAGTTCCAGTGGGTTCGACAAACATTCAAACGTTTTCCTAAGCACCTCCAAGATGCTAGGACTTCTGACACTGGGAAAGGAAACGTCCTGAAAATGCAGAGACAGGAGGGTAGGAATGGAGGATGCTGTATTCAGGGCCATGCCCAGCTCCAGAGGGGTCCTGCCTGGCTCTAAGGATAGGGATTCTGGTGTCTGGGGCTGTGAGGGGCAGGGCAGGGGCTGGGGGCTGGGGGCTGGGGGCCAAGGGTTGTTGGCCTTGAAGAGCTGACTGGATTGTGAGGACAGCGTGGAGATGTTACTGAGGCTGACGCCCCAGCCTCCACTTCAGTATCTTTCCTCAAGAATGTTTCCTGCCAAGACGACATATTCATCATGTGATCATCCACTGAGGCTCTACTTTGAACCAACAGAAGAACTCTGGGGCTGGGCGCAGTGGCTCACGCCTATAATCCTAGCACTCTGGGAGGCTGAGGCAGGAGAATCACTTGAGGTCAGGAGTTCGAGATCATCCTGAGCAAGAGCAAGACCCCATCTCTACTAAAAATAGAAAAATTAGCTGAGTGTGGTGGTGCTAACTTGTAGTTCCAGCTACTCAGGAGGCTGAGGCAGGAGGATTGCTTGAGCTCAGGAGTCTGAGGTGGCCGTGAGCTATGATGACACCCCTGCACTCCATCCCTGGCAACACAGCAAGACTCTGTCTCAAAAGAAGAAGAAGAAGAAGAAGAAGAAGAAGAGCAACAACAACAACCCTGGCTGTTCAGAGGAAAGAGGGAGTGCATCTGGCTGAGGGGCTCAGGTGTGGATAGTTGCATCTAAGAGGTGGGAGTTGGCTGGGCTGGCACAACATCAAAGACTTCCCCAGGCAGAAGTGGTGAGGGAGAGCTCTCCAGGTTCCCAGGGCAGTGGGCACAAAGGCACAGAGGACACTCTGAATCGCTGACGGCCAGAGTCCTTGCGCCAGGGTGGCATTGAGGCCTGGAATTCCAGGCCGAGTCTCTAGCACTGGGGACCCCTCTGTGACCACCCTGCCTGCTTTGTCCCTGTGTTCTCACCCACACCTCTCATTCCTGCCACACAAGATGCTTCTCAACCACCTGAGCAGTCATTCTCCTAAAACTTTTCTGTCTGTGCTGTTCTCACACTAACTCCACCACCTGGAAAAGTTTTCCTTTCTTTAATGCCTGAGAATTTCTACTCATCCTTTAAGATCTGGCTCAGATGCTAGCTCTTCCTTGCAGCCTTCCCTAACTGCATAGTCTGCATGAATTACCACCCCCGCCCCCTGGACTGGGCACTGGAGAGCTTGTGATGCTGTTCACCACCCACCCGGAGCTGGTTCTTTTGTGGCGGGGCAGTGAGATCCACTTCTGCCACTTGCTGCCTGCGTAACCACCTCAATGACCTCTTTTGGAAGACGGAAACAGTATGGCAAAGGGTTTTGAGTAGCAATAAATAGAATAAATAAAATGACATGAGCAATATGCCCACGACAGAGCCTGGCACGGAGGAGATGCCTCCCCGTCCCGACCACATTCTGCTTGGGTCGCTCAGTCATTCACAGGTAAGTGGCTGCAGCTAGGCTGTGAGACCCTTCACGAAGGGGGAGCAAGGCTGTCCAGGGTGGTTTGCGGGAATCAAGTTAGTTTGTTTGTTTTCCTTATGAATATTCTGATTAAGCCATAAACTTCCTGAAGTCATACAATTCTCCTATCCCCAGAGAAGGATTTGAATAAAATATCCTCTTACTGGAAGGAAAATTGGAGATAATTAGTCCAGTGGTTTTTCAAACTCTGTTAAGGAATGGAACCATTTTTTTCAAACGAAATTTTATATGGAGCCTTAAGCTACAAAAACAGACAAAACATTATTTTATGAAGATATACATATTTATTATTGGTTAATAATAGATTAATTGATTCATGATGACAAATGTGTTTATTTTATAATCTCAAGTTTATGACAAATTAAAAAGCACAATGAGGCCGTTTTGCTCCGCATGAAAATTAGAAATTAGGCATTATGGGGACCCATGTCTTATTTCAGTTTCGGAATCCAGTTTACTTCTATATTTTCTTTTCTTTTCATAGTCTGGAGAAAATCCCAATTCCCAGTGCTGAGGAGACGCAAACAATGACTGTTTTGTGACAGTTGTCTTCAATGAATCTGACAATCGGCAGGAGGAGCTCTGTATTGAGACTTCCACAAGCGTGAGTTAACCTGGTCACGTGAGTTGCTGTCAGTCTGCACAGTGTTAGGAGCGGCTGGCTATCACAGTGTTATCAATAACTAACAACGTTTTGTAAATAGAAAATTTTAAAACAAAACATTTCTGAAACCCACAAAATAACTTTGGGGGTCTCTGGGGTCTGGAGCACATGACACAAGAACACTGATTGAGTCCACCCCTGTATGTCACGGATGAGTCAGTGGAGGCCTGGCACTTGACAAGGACACGTCAAGGTCAGACAGAGAATTGGAGACAGGCTGGGGTGGGAACTTGGGCCTCCTGCATCCTGCTCCAGCCCTCTTTCGACTATGTTCTCTATCTCTTTTTCCTAGTTTGTACTAGGAAAACAGTGTTTTTGTTGTTATTATCTTTTTAAATAAATTAGACAGCTCAACTCTGCAGTTTGGTTTATATCTGAGGCCTTCTTATATTCTACCCATAAGCGTGACACAGACAGCTTGCTGGAATTAACAGTACAACCCGGAAATCTCCATCAGTGTCTTCCCATCTCACCAAGAGAGATCGGTGATAGATAATTGAGGTGGATTTGGCCAGCAGGGCCTATATAGTAACGATGATTTTATGTTTGTTCATCTGTCAGAAAAGTAAAAAGCAAAGCTGGTAATTTGTGTTAACTAAGCACCTTCATTATAAGAACTCCAGGGAAAGGGTGGGGAACAGAACATTTTTTCGTACAGCTGTCCCGGATCCTGAGGACGATTTGTGCTGTTAAGGAGAAATTCTAATAATGTTGAGCGTATGGAAAAGTTTAAGGCGAAGATGATGGGTCATTTTCCAAGTGTTCAGCTTGAATGTCAAGAGCCACTCAGCTTCCTTTCCCAAACTCCTGCTGCAGAAGTGACCTCCATGAATTCCCAGCTCACGGATGGCATCTCCCCAGTGAGCCACGACCAGGGAGCAGGTGGCACAGAGGGGACCCAAATTGCCCATCTCTTACCTAAGAAGGCAAGAAAAGGCCTTGTTCTTGAGTGTGTTGGGTGCTCACTCACAGCTGCTGCCGTCTTGTCTTCAACCTCCTGCTCCTGCATCCTGCGGGTGCTGCCTGGCAAGTGCTTAGTACCCAGTCCCAGGCAGCATTTTAAGGGTGACCTTTCTTGCCTTACAGCAGCCCTCTCTGGGGTTCTTACTTGGACAGAGAACAGGCTAGTGGTCCCCATCAGAATCCTCTATCCCCAGGAATTCTTCATCCACGTACTTTATCCAAGGAGCCTTGAAACCTCTTCTCAGGAGACAGAGCCTTTGCTGCCCTGGCTAGAATTCAGGTAGGGATGCTGGTACCCCAGAAGAGGGAGCTAACAGTCTGACTGTCATGTTGGGGCAAGTGGCTGTCGTTGCCTCTTCCTTGAGAGCAGATGTTTCCACAGGCTATAGAAAGCATGAGGGCCGTGGGAGGCTAGAAATGTAGGACAGGATCCCTGATAAGAGAGGAAAGGACACAAGGGCAGTTTTTGGTATTTAGATGGACTTATTTTGCCCTAGGAAAAAGAAAGTGTCCAATCCTGTGGGACTTTTTGAAATGAGGCTGTTTTCTGTCCCTCGAGACAAGAAAAGCCCTTTGGTTGACCATCCTTAATTAATAAAGGTGATGAGAGATTCTGTATGTTGCAACAGAGATTCTCTCTTCCTAGAAGGGTTCAGGACTGAGCTTTCTTAGCAAATTTCAGATAGAATTTGATTTATGCGCACGGAAAGTGATTTCCCCTCGCACCTCCAAGAACACATCTATTATGCAATGCAAAACTCTAATTGGGTCTCAGAGGTAATCAAGCAAAAATAAGGAGATTAGTTTTTTTCTTGTTAGAGAATAAGGTGTTTGATGGTTCTGAATGATGTTGCATTCGTCTTACAGATACAGGAAACTGTAGAGAAAGAGGGAGAGAGGAATGTGAGTTTTTTGGTCTTCAACTCAGGGTAGCCCATGTGGCGTTGGGTTTTAGCTGGTCCAGTGTGGCTAAAGCTACACTGCAGGGGGACGTACTGTAACCAAACTTAACGGAAAGCGTTATCCTCTGAGACCAGCACGTGCATCAGCACAGCTGCTCTTGACCGCAGCTGGAGATGATGCATCTCCCTCCCCCACCCACCCACAATTTCCTTGGCTAATTAGGAACATCTTCCCTGTATGGCCACGTTTCTCAGGAATTCGGACACAAGGGCACAGCTGAATGCTTCTCCCTTTATTGGATTCAAAATCTTCTTTCCGAGGAGGTTGCGCGTGAAGAGTTAAAGGCAAGTCTGACAAAGATCAAACTATTTACCAATGAGTTTTTTTTTTTTTAAATCGCCCTTTCTCTTGGAGGCTTGGTTGACCTTTATGTGTGAGGGGGTGGAAATGTCCCCAGGAAATCTGTAAAACCTCAGAGGAAGCTGTTGACAAACTTCCAGAGAACTGGGTTTTTGTTTGTGTTCTGCAGGCGGAGAGTAACAGATGGACTTTGACATACTCCAGACAGATGAGTATAATCCTAAAAACGTAGGTTTCTTACTTTGGGGGTATTTATTTCACTTTTTCGCTGGCAGCATTACAAGCCCAGGCTGAAGTATTTCATGGCACCATGGTGGTGTCCTGATGTGATGGCGGTTTTTTAAAAATTATAAACAACAGTCGCCTGGAGGCAGAAACCCTGTTTGTCTAGGCAAGTCACCTAAGTCTCATCCACGGTTTTCTCATTTGCATGTTGGGGTAATGAAAAAGCCCTTCCTCCACCCCTGAGCCATTGTGAAGACTGGATGGGACACCAGAGAATGTCAGACACGTGGTGAGCAAACAAGGCTGCGATTACTTGGCAGCAGCAGAAGCCCAGCAGGGCTGAGACAGGGACAGGGCCGGGTGGAGGGCGCTGGCCATGCAGGGTGAGATCTGGCCAAAGAGAGAAGAGAAGCACAGGAGCACTTGAGTTAACTCCTGAGAAAGACATTTTCTCTGTTCCCATGGAGACACACGGTCTGCACTTGGACTTGGGCACCTCCCGTCTATTCTAGCCCCAGAGGCTTCTGGACCAACAGGCACAAAAAGCATCTGCTGAGACCAACCAAGGGAGTGTATTAGTCTCCTCAGAGTTCCCTGAGCATGTGACCAGAGGCAACACGCCCTCCCCAAAATGGGTAAGGCCCTGCTGCGTTGACCCAGGGGTCAGCTGAAGCCTCTGTGTCCATGAATTCCTTTCTGCCAAGGTCAACCTGTGGTGCACGGGCAGAGAAGCTGGAACATCTACAGTGAGAATGGCCCATGTGGGCTCCACTGCACAAAGCACAAATGGCAGTAGTTAGGAAAGATGGGGTAAACTTGAAGGTTGCTCTTCTTTTCGTGGGCAATTACCCTGAAATAAAATCATGAAAGCTGATGACTTCTGTGCAGACTGAGCCCAGAATCCTGGGAAGCACTGGTCTTCAGTAAGTCTTTGGTGTTAAACTGGCTTGGCCACGAATCAGGAACATAACCACCAACCTCCTGGGGACCACTTAAGCAGAGGTTAAGGAGCCCTGGAAACCAAGTCTGGGCCATTAGTGTTTTTGAAAACCCTGAAATCACCGGGCTGGGTACCAGGGTAATGGAGGTCTCAGCCTCACCCTCTCCACTTTCCCTCTTCCTCTGCTCCTGGAAGAGTCCAGGATTCTGGTCCCCAACAGAGGTCAGAGAAGGAGCTCTCCAAGGTGCTGATGGCCCACGCCAACTCCCCCAGAGGGTACTTTACACTGCAAATATGCCTTGAAGCCCACCCAGGCTACCTGGGGACCTTTCTTTTCTTCCATTCTTGTGATGAGATGGACCCTCTGATAAACTTGGGTGGAAGAAGGTGGGGCATAAGCATTCCAGATTGGTATGGGAAGACTGACCGAAGGCTCTGAACAGACCTGAGAATGTAAGGGTGATGCATCCCAAAGATGCCTGGAGAAGCCTGGCTTGGGAAAAGTAACTACCCTAGAGCCAGTTATGTCCACACCAGTACATTTTCATCACCTCTGAGAACAGGAAAATGCTTTTAGCAAGACTCTGAACATGCGCCAGGGAGAGGGTGTACTTGGGGCATCCTATTGATAGACTGTGGATGTGACCAGTGAAACCAATTTGGGGTTGTTTGAGTAGTTTAAGCCAGAGAAGAGCACTGCATTAGGGCAGTGACCTTATCACTGGGAGACTCTGGAGAGGCCACCCCAACAAGACTTGGTGATCATCGGATGCAGAAGTGGGAGGGGGAGACAGGAGTCATCCTTGACTCTCAGGTTAATGGCTTGGGAAACTGACTAGATGGTGATACCATTCTCCAGGAGGAGTAGCCAGCTTTGAGCGGGGAAATGATAATTCAGTTTATACATATTGACTGTGAGGTGCCAGTGGTACTTCCAGATGGGTTGTCCAGCAGAAGTTGAGTACACAAGTCTGGAGCTCAGCAGAGAGGTCTGGGCTGGTGTTAAGAGATTTGGGAATCATCAGAGACAAGGACATGGTTTAACACATTAACTGCCATGTGAGTTGTATTTAACTCATGCTAGTTTTGAGCCTGGGGCCTTATGAAGCGTATGTAACTCACACATTTCTTCACCTTGGGAGCAGAGTGAACTTTTTCAAGTTGCATATAATTCACGCACAGAAGATAACAAAAAATAACAAATTTTTCATTAAATTAGAAAGGATCATTTTGGTTTCAAAGTTTTTATTCTATTTTTGTAACAAAACACGTGGCCCCAAGGAAAAATTTTTTTTTCTAGCATGGAGTCAATGTGTTAAGAGACAGGAGACGCAATTGAGCAGGGCAAATGTGTTGAGTGGGAGGAGAGGAGGGGAGAGAACAGAGCTGTGATGGGACAACTACCTTTGCTGGGTGTTTGAGGCAGAGGAGCTGATCGATGAGCCTGCCGTGGGGCTCACATCACCTGCTCACTGGCCACTGCCCCATCCTTCTATAGTCTGTCACTTCCTTTTCACTCTCCTCTGGCCACAGAGACTTTCCTTTTCCGACACATCGAGCTTGCTTCTGCCTCAGGCCCTTTGCATTGTTATTTACTCTGCTGGAAAGTGGTTCCTGTGCCCCTTCCCATGGCTGACTCCATCTCATTATTCATGCATCAGCTCAAATGGAACCTCCTCGAGAGAATCCCTCCCTGACAAACTTATTTATGTAGTAGTCATTCGTCTAAGTCCCTCTTTATCACAGTAACCCTGTTTTATTTACGGTGTAGCACCTATTATCATAGAAATATTATATTCTGTCATTGTGTACTTTTTACTATCAGTTTTCCCCAACAGAAGTATAGGCCCCTTGAGGGTGGAGACCTCCTCTGTCTTACCCATTGCTGTATCCTCACCTTCTTGAATGGTGCCTGGCACCTAATAGCCACTCAAGAAGTAGTGTTGAATGCATGAGAGAATCATATTATAGGGAGAATGAAAATCAGAAAACTGTAAGATTCAGTTCAATAAACATCTATTAAGCACCTCTCCCATGTCAGGAATTGGAATATATAACAGAAGTGCCAATTAATAAAATTGGTCTCTATAATCTGGGAATTTATAAACCAAAGGGGGAGATAGAAATATGAATACATACTTTTGAAAAGCGACCTTCTACTAGAGGAATAAACACCAGAAGCTATGGGAATTCAGAAGAGAGGCACTCTGTAGAGCCCGGAGGTGGTGGAAGGCTTCATGTAGGAAGCTGAACCTTGAGGGAAGAGTCAGGGTTAGCCAGCTGGGCAGGTGTGAATGGGGAGTGTGGAAACAGCAAGAGAGTGATTGTAGGAGACGAGAAGAGGATTAATCAAGAGCACTGGGATATCTTTGAAAAGGAGGAGGGAGACCATTTCCTTGGAGATTAAAAAGAGGAAGATGAACATGAACGTATATATGGACACGTTTGCAGGTGTGGATGTAAGAGGAAGATGTTGGTATGGTTCCCTGCTGGTAGCCAGATTCCATGGATGTGAATGTCTCGTCAGGACCCGTTTGTCCATAGGACCAGTCAGAGGAACTCAGATTTTGGTTCAATAGAACAAAGAGCTGTTTAAAATTGGAAAGGGCTGCCTCCAAAGGAGGTGATCTCCTCATCCCTTGCTATGTCTGAGCAGGCCCACTGCAGAATGACTTTGGCTTTGGATCTGGCATTATAGTCTATTGCCTGTAGGTCCTTCCTAACATTGACGTTGTTTCTTTCTTCTAATAGGAGAGGCTCAGTACAGTAAGATTGTCCCCATCAAGTATGTATTAATCAGGGTTCTCCAGAGAGAGAGCCAGTAAAAAGAATCAATGTCTCTCTCTCTCTCTCTCTCTCTCTCTCTCTCTCTCTCTCTTTCTCTCTCTCTCTCAGTTTCTTTTAAGAAATTGACTCAAGTGATCATGGAAGCTGGCAAGTCCAAAATCTTCAGGCTTGGCTGACAAGAGGAGTTCATATTGCAGTTTGAATCAAAGAACAGTCTGGAGGCAGAATTCTCT
>NW_012149841.1:2622180-2622773 GCF_000956105.1 Propithecus coquereli | reverse complement strand
TTAATCTAGGTAAAGGGAAGAGTGGAGATCTTCCCGGTCACTTTAAAGGCCTAGATGTCTCCCCTTCTCGCTCTGCTCACCACAGCCATGCACTCGGGGATGGAGGAGCAGGGGGTGTTGGTGCCCTTCTCAGGAATTTGTCCACATTCCTACCCAATCATATTTGTTCACTCCAACCTGGTCTTTCCAGATTTTCCAACCTAATTCCCACTATAAACCGCTTTCCTCTGACACCCCACTTTAAACACTCTCTGTTCCCACCTGAAATTCTCCTGCACATTTGATTCTGGTATTGGACATGTTGCCCCTTCCAGCAGGTAACCAATGCTTTAGCTCCCACACTGTCCCTCACAGGTATAAGAAGGCTATAAGACAGAAAGAAAGTCTTGTTTCCATTTCAAAGATGGAGAATGCCAGATGAAGGGGAATTAAATTACTTGCCCAAAAAATCTTTCAGAGAAAGTCTAGCGCTGCCAGCAATGGGGTTTTCTGCATAGCCACACCGTTCCCCATCTGCGTCGGAACCCTCAGCGCATTTTTCAAGTTTAGTGTCCAAGACATCTCCAGCCTAATAAGAATAAGGTGCCCTGGGC